>NC_134710.1:171996931-172296931 GCF_043290135.1 Rhipicephalus microplus
CAACGTGGCCCAAAATGTTCAGTTGACGCATGGCAAATCGACATTTTTTGAGGTTTAATTGCAAACCGGCGTTAGTTAAGCAAGTAAGGACGTGCTGAAGGCGACGTAAGTGTGTGTCAAAGTTAGGGGCGAAGACCACGATATCATCGAGGTAACACAAGCATATCTTCCATTTTAGTCCACGCAGGATGTTGTCCATCATTCGTTCGAACGTTGCAGGTGCATTGCAAAGTCCGAAGGGCATGACGGTGAATTCATATAAGCCGTCTGGCGTGACAAAAGCGGTTTTGGGGCGATCGGCCTCCGCCATAGGCACCTGCCAGTAGCCTGACCGCAAGTCTAACGAGGAAAAGAACTCGGAACCCTGCAAACTGTCCAAAGCATCGTCAATGCGCGGTAGTGGATAGACATCCTTCAGCGTGATCTTGTTCAATCGCCAGAAATCGACACATAAACGCATAGAACCGTCTTTCTTTTTGACGAGAACCACCGGAGACGCCCATGGGCTCTGTGAAGGTCGAATGACGCCTCTGCGAAGCATGTCGTCTACTTGGTCAGCAATGACGCGGCGTTCTGTAGCGGACACGCGATATGGTCGTTGTCGCAGTGGTGAGTGGGACCCAGTGTTTGTTTGTTCAACGTCGAAAGAGTGGCGGTAGCTCTCAAGAATCGTGAGGAGTTGTGAACGCTGCGAAGATGTCAAATCTGCAGCGATGACTGGTTGAAATATGTTTGCCGACGTTGAGCCAGGCGCTGAGACGACAGCCAGTTCACAGACGGAGGTAGAAGGCACCTCATCGGGGACGGATATAATTCTGGAAGAACTGATTGTCTCGACGTGGCCAAGGCACTCGTGACAAAGTAGGGATAAAGACGACGACTCATGATTATAAATTGGCATTGTGGTTGACCCTTCTACAAGATCGAGAGCAGCAAAAGGCAGGGGGAGGGCTCTTCGGGCGACGAATATTGGAGATGGTGTGAAGAATACCATGCCGTCGGATATGGCGCTGCATGAAACTGGCACGAACGCAAAACAGCATGGAGGGATGTAGGTGTCATCGCTAACGACAAGTTTAGCGGCAAACTGGGTGTCGACGGACGCTTGGTCATCCAGTGAGCAAAATTCGACCTCAGCCCTAGCACAGTCGATTACGGCGTTATGACGCGACAAAAAGTCCCATCCCAAAATAATATTATGGGATCATGATGAAAGAACCACGAACTCTATCGTATACAGAACGTCCTGTATTGTCACTCGGGCTGTACATACTGCGGTCGGTTGAACAAGTTGAGCACTGGCTGTGCGAAGCGATAATCCGGAGAAAGGCGTCGTAACCTCACGAATTGAGCGACAAAATCCAGCATCTATAACCGAAACAGCTGCACCGGTATCTACAAGAGCGACAGTAGGGATATTTTCGACGAACACATCAATAACATTGGTAGGTGACAAATGAGGACTTGGGCAAACCGAAACTTGCGCAGTTCTTGCCTCAGGAACTGCGTCGTCTAGTTTTCCTCCTCGTTAGGTGCGGGCCGTCGACGCATAGGAGAAGGCGAGCGGCGGCGTGGAGAGGGCGAGCGAAGACGTCCCGGCCGAGGGCGGCGGTCGTCCTGGTAGCGGGCTGGCATTGGAGTGGAGGAACCGTATCGCGCGTTGGAGTCAAGCGGGAAGAAAGGCTCACGGCGGTTTTCATTGGTGATATGCGTCCAGCGGCGGCAATACCTTGCGACGTGTCCGGGGTATCGACAAGCGTAACATATCGGGTGATTATCGAGGGTGCGCCACGGGTTGGCGGTGTTAGTGCTGGTCCAGTGAACTGGAGCTGGGGGATAGCTCGCGCGAGGCTGGAACGGAGGCGCAGGCGCCTTGCGAGTTGGCATGGCTGCAGCCGCAGCGTAGGTGAGAGGAGCAGCCACAAGATTAGGCTCGCGAGCAGCTGGTAAGGCCTCGGCGACCTCTCCTTGAATGACGTCACGTAGAGACGATGGTAAAGTTGTGGTAGCTTCTGGTGTGAAAGGCACCAAGGAAAGCTGTCGTGCAACTTCTTCGCGGACAAATGCTTTTATTTCGGCTATTAGTGACGCGTGGTCATGACCACTGATCACACTAGACAGCGATGCCAAATCGTGCGCTGGAGGACGTCTTGTCAGATCTCGCTGCTTCCGCAATTCATCGTAGCTTTGGCAGAGGCTAATTACGTCGTTAACAGTGGTCGGGCTTTTCGCCAAGAGCCTTTGAAAAGCGTCGTCGTCAATCCCTTTGAGGATGTGCTTACATTTTTCAGCTTCCGTCATTTCGGCATTCACGCGTCTGCACAAATCGACGACGTCCTCTATGTAACTTGTGAAGGTTTCACCCGTTTCTTGTGCGCGTGTGCGTAAACGTTGCTCGGCACGAAGTTTTCGCACAGCAGGTCGATCGAAGACTGCTACAATCGACGTTTTAAATTGCGGCCACGTTCGGACGTCTGCCTGGTGGTTTCTAAGCCAAAGGCCGGCTACACCCGTGAGATAGAACGAAACGCGTGTCAACTTGTCCGCGTCCGTCCATCTGTTTAAAGCGCTCACCCGTTCGAAAGTCGAGAGCTACTCTTCAACGTCGTTGTCATCTGTTCCACTGAAGATTGGAGGCTCTCGCTGAGGAACACTGCCTGGACAGGTGGCCGGAAGAGATGGAAGCGTCTGCTGATCGGCGTCCGGCATAGCAGAAGGTAGCCGTCGAGAACGGAGTTCGAGGATGGTAGCGGGAAGGTGTAAGGGACGGTACCCGGCACGGCTCCACCAATTATAAAGGAGATTTGTTAAGCAGAAAGGTTGATGCTTGGAAGGCTTGGAAGGCGATGCACCAGCCGCAATTTCCGGGCTCGAGCCACTGCTGCACATTCGATGCTGCTGCCTCTGCGCCGGAGTACTTCCTCTTCTTTACAATATATATATATATATATATATATATATATATATATATATATATATATATATATATATATATATATATATATATATATATATATATATATATATATATCCCCGGTCGCGCATTTCGAATCCCCGGTCGCGCATTTCGGAAAAATGTTTTCCGAAATGCGCGACCAGGGATTCGAAACTGCGACCCTTTGCTTCGTAGCCTGGTTTGCTGGCTGTTTATCGGGCGTTTTTTAATCATCATGTTAGGCAAAAAAACAAAAAACAGAAGAAACAGTGTCTAATGCTGCAAATGCAATATTTGAAGAAGAGAGTAGTGTCACAGCAGAAGTGTAGGCCAACTGCTTCCTTCAAATGGTGCAGGTGCCAGCTAGTACTAGGTTATGCATTCAGTAACTACCTTTTGCTCTTAGTGTTCAGCCATGTTTTGTGTGATACCTCTTGGGAAGTAAAAAAAAACGCAATATTGTGAACGTAGCTGACGCTAAAACTTTAAGTGTGGTAATTTTTAAGTGAGAAATGAAGCATTACAGCCCTATATTTAACTTTTTGCAATTGGCCTACATTGTGTAAATATCAGTTCATGTAAAATTTTTTTCACTAGTTTCATCAGTAGAGTTTGTGCAATTTTCGTGGCTTTTATAAAATGGTACCACTTCAGGGAGCTTTTTTTTTCGTAAGTACATACTTCTAAAAGTAAATGACTATTGATAATATAGGTTGTTTATTGCACAATTTTTTTTTCAGCATGTTGTGCAGTATCTGACTTAAACAAATTGGAATTGTGACATTATAGTAACCATAGTATAGTATTATTCATGCCGTGCTTCCCGAGCAGTGAGCTAGAATTAGATCCCCACAGCTATAGTCGTGGACAGTTGACTAGTTAGGGTAAACCAAAATGTATTGTTTCATTTTTGTTTCTGGCAGTATGTTTCATGTCGGCTTAATCAAAAGCAAATCAAGCAAAAGCAAAATGTGACGCAAAGTGAACTTGTATGTTTGTTTTGATACTTAAACCATCTTTCGCGACCATATAATTTTAGTGGTCTGAAGTAGTGCTCATGAGTTATCACTTGTGGAGCATATTCTTCTTTGTAATTTCTCATTTGTGTTCATTTTTTCATTACTGTACGTTCATTAGGTGGAGACTGCAGAAATTAAATTGCTGTTTTTTTGTCTGTGTGTGTGTAACTAAGTTGAACATTGCAGCGCATTGGCAATACAGGACAACCTGTAAATGTTGAAATAAATGGTCATTGCATGGTGGCAGCAAATAAATTCACTAAAGCCAGTGGCACAGCATTTTAATTTGGCAGGTCAAACTTCCTGTCCCCATTTTTATTCACAATATACTCCAGCCAGTAGTTAAAAACATTTCAAAGAGAGCTCTTGAATCTATTCATTATCAGTGTTACTAGAGTTAACTGAGTGCCAAAGCTTGGTATCTCCACCAGCGGAGGAGGATGGTTTGAACAACAGTCGCAAGAACTAGCGGCACTGTAGTCAAGCGTAGCACGCTACCCTTGCCGTTTCATTTGCTATGGTGGTGTGCCGCGCTGATCCATCGCACAGTTGCTAGAGGTGGTTGGTATTCCTGTTGTACTTCTCGTCCTAGTTCTAGTTTGAACATTTATATTCACTCCAGCCTGTGTTCCTTCGTCACATTTGTAAACTGCTTTAACAGATATGCATAAGGTCGCCTTTGTGCATTGGCCTTCATGCGTTTTCAAAGGTTGTTCAAGAATAGATGTTCGGCCTGTGTTTGAGCTGTCTATATTGCGTTTAACTCCCAAGTGGAGGTGGTTCATTCCGAACCAGCATTTTCAGCGTAGTCTTTATGACTATCGATACACTTTTAGCCAGTGCAGTCTTCTATAAACCGAAAATGACCCAACACGTTTGTAAAAGGCATTATATAAGCGAACAAGTTGACTTTCCAGAAACACAAAAGTGTTCTAGAAAAACAGTGGTCATGTTTTGTTTTGTTTTTTTTTCAATTTGCAAAAAAGATGTTCTCAGAAAACAGCACTTATACTACTTACCGCAACAACTAGCAATCGAGTGCGTTAAAGGGGTATGGTAGGATAAACCCCCCAAAAATCGAATTTTCAATTTCGACACCAAAAAATCCAGTGTACTCTAAGGAACAAAAAGCCCGACGTCGCGCGGCCGCTCCATGCTGAAGTGCGCCGCGCGCCCTCTGGTGTAAGCAGTATGTGCACGTAAAACTTCGTTTTTTCTCAAATTGCGTTTTCTGTAAATTTTTCAACTTCAATGTACCTTTTCTCAAAAAGTATTAAATTTATTTCATTAAAACTTTGTATACAGGAGCTAGAACAAATTAGAAACAATCTGAACTAAAAAGTGAAGCTGTAAAAAAATTACACCACAATACGCACCCTCCGTGGCATTGTGCAAGCAGTATTTAAATTTTTTTTACAAAAGCTTCATTAAAAAGTAATATTTTTAGTTCAAATGTTATCTATGAGTCTCTATAATAACACAGCTTAATCTGGTTACATTCATTTCAGTAGTTGTTGAGAAAAGATGCATTGAATAGGTGAACCCTCTTAAAAATTTGGGTGTGGGTCACAGGAAGAATAAGCAGCTTAGGCATAAAAAAGGGTGTCTCTTGATACCCAGTGGCATTATTTGTGAACACGTAAAATTTTATGGGAATACTTGCAGCCCTTTCTAACATGTTACGCTAAAACTGACATACCATTTACCCTATACCATACCCCCTTAAACCTCGCCTTCTGGCCTTGTCACCTTTTTAAAAAGCTGGAGTTCCTGGCTGCTTTTCTTGGAAAAAAAACATTCTCGTCACAATGTAAAACTTCACTACTCTAGCCATCACGTCCTGATGATGAGTAGTACAACACAAAGAAGGCAGCCGCACTCACTCCAACGGTTCAGGCACAATGCAAAGGGAGTCACCAACTATGGCGTTTCTATCAAATGCCTCTTGGGCACCTTTCTCAGTAGCCATTACTGTAGAAAAAAGCCTGGTGAAGGAAGACTTAAGCAGCCTTTCTTGAAAGACGTCATCTGAGTGAGTGCACTTTCGTGTGATGGGGGCGCAGCTGTGTACTTCTTAGCGGTAGTTTTGAAGGATGCTAGGCCGTTTTCACATGTTGTTACTCTTTCCATTTTTCTGTGAACGTACCCACAGAAGTTGTATACTCTACCATATCCTAAGCACTGCAGTGTGACAAGTCTCGTGTATCATTTTCGTCACTAAAAGGAATGATAAACTAAAGATTCTCTTGTGCAGTTTAGACTCGATGTTCTCCTTGAACTCAGCTCCTACCATTGCCTTCAACCCTAGGTTCTCCCAAAATAAAACTTGAACCGAGTGTTACAGACCAGAGCAACCAGTGCAGTGGCCTTTACCAGCAGTGTTAGTGACAGAAGCTAGTACATCTGGCTTAACTGGTGATGCTGCTGTGGTATTCGTCCCCTTTGAAACAGCTGACGATGCAAAAAAATCAAAGCAATTGTCACAAAAATGACTTTACAGTAATGAAAACATGGCTTATGCAGCTTGTGAAAATGCTATGAGGGTTATTCCTCTCCAACTGCCTCGACCATAACTTTCGATCATCAGCGAGTTGTTGGAAAAAGACAACAAAAAATTGAGGACTATCTATTGGTAGTATTCACGTGATGTCATCCGCAAGGGGTGCTAGCGTGGCAGTGATAATTGTGGTCTCAAGTGCAAACATGATCGTTGGAACACAACCAAAGTTCCCGGCAGTGGGGGTTACGTTGATATTTTGCTAAGAAATCTGCTTAGCGAGATGCAGCGCCGCCAAACATCGGATTGTCGTATGTCGGATCGTTGACAGGTCACGGCTATGGTGGCAAACTCGCTGGCGCCGCCTGGCGAGAAAGACTCAGTGGTCACCACGAAGAGAGACCGATGAGTGCAACACCCCATTACGCGCGCTAATATTTATAAGTGGGAAGAAGAATATAATTATGAAAATGATCTGATGCTTTAATGTGAAAAAATATTGTAACAAAACATGGTCACTGGTCTAACATGACCATTTATTTATTTACGATTGCATCGGTTCATGAAAGCGACGTATTCTTCTTGTTAAAACAACAGAATTTTTCTTTATCATATGTTCCTCTCACTTCTCTTAAAAGATAAAAAAAACTGCTGCTGTGAAGGCAGCACAACAGTTGACAATTTATTGAATGCCAATGGGACGCAGCTGTGAGTCTTCGCAGAGTTGGTAATCGCCTGCCATTCCCCTTACTGTTATATTTCTGGTGGCTCTTCCAAACTAGGCGCAGAGTCTGCGGAAGACTCCATGCTCCTTTATCCCGAACATTTTGGCTGCGAACGAGCGTAGAAAGGCATCGGGCGCCAACTCCCACTTTTTGCGTGCGATCGAAACTTCTTGTCTAGCAATAACATGATGGTAGTGCTTTACGGTGTTGTCATTTTCAAAATGCACATTACAGACCTTCTCTTTCGCAGTACGCTTTCTACGTTTGCAATGCAAAGGTTGTGTCCTCCTTTACGAATTGCATGCGTGTTTTGATGGTCTGAAGAAGTGGTGTGAAGCAGAGTCATCGTTGTAGTAGCCGCTTTTGCAGCCCAATGTGACTTCGTGAAGTCACATGCAGCCACGAAGCCACATGCAGTCCAATGCCTTTCACAAAGTCAGTGGCTTTCACGAAGTCACATGTATCCCAATGCCTGTTTCATGAAGGACACTACACGTTGTCAAAAATGGTCCCGAAAACTTCGTCCATGCCTGAAAATTATGAGCAAGCCAACGGCATCAGTCGCTGTAACCCGCGTGTGCTTCGACTTTGCTGGCATCGATCACAACAAGCTCTGGTCGTGGGAGCAAAACGTTACTACAGTGTCACTAGTTCTCGCGACTGCCATATACTGGCCACGCAGATGTCAAGTTTCGATTCACTATACCTTAATGTGCACGTGATGAAATGAGGAAACAATGATGTGGCAGTGGTTATTGATGCCCTCTACCCTCCCCCACCTCCTACCTCTTTTCAGGAAAAAAAATAGATGGAAAAAATACTTTTGTGGCGCAGCTTTAAATGAATTTATTCTAGTAACGTCTAAAACCGTAGGTACACAATGACAACTAGAGTGACTTAATCTTATTATGTAAGTGTTGTTCTGACTGTGAAATCTCTATGTTTAGCTGCTGCTCACATGTGATGCTAAATGCAATAATGCTGAGGTTTAGTATTCGAAAACAGTGATATATATTACAATAGTGCATATCGAACTTTTTATAAGCCCCTTCTAATTTCAAGACTCAGTCCTGGGTCCTGGATATGTCAATCTCAAGTGGGGGGTGGGGGGGGGGCATCAGTGTGTTATGTGTCTTACAAGAGAGATGGCGTCCCGCTCGTTGCGATGCGCGTACCCGTCAACGGTCACTTTGCCCTACCGTACAGAGCATAGTTGCCTGTGTGCTTGTTTATCGGTGATTGTGGCAGTGTTTACGTCATGTGCTTTGACCGAGAAGATTGTGTTTAAGTAGCAGATTGCATGAAGGTCACTTCACTTGCTGCAGAGGATTGTTTGTAAAAGGAGTGTGCTGTTTCAACACAGTGAAGTACAACTGTGGCACTTGTTAGTTCGCGCTTGTCCTCTGTATACTTACATGTACATTTCATGCGTCTTTTGTGTTTGAGCAGCGCGTTAAGCGTCATGCTATGAGCATCGTTAGGTTGCACTCATCCTGTGTGCGTCCTTTGCACTTGAGCAGTGCGCTGCATGTTTCAATTTGCTTGCGGTTCTTCATGTGAAATTTCAATTTGTTGCTATCACATTCATTGCTTCTCCTGTGTGGCGAAACGGCGACTTTTTCAAGCTCGTATCAAAGGCACACACACTTCACAATGACAATTTTGTGCACCAATATTTTCCACTTTTCCTAAGGCCGTTCAAAAGAACATGGTTATGCACCTTTTTATAAGCTGTCGTTTTGATAGTCCAGCTAAATAAACACTTATTCGTTTGGAATTGCAAAGTGTTGCTGCATACCACATCCGTGTGTTCTAAGTATTTTTTGCACTTCAATGTTTTTTTAATCAGATAATGGCATCAGCATACCTTGCTAGTATAAGTCCTACCTAGCGCCTCTTCAGTCTTATAAGGTCTTTACGGAAGTTGCAGGACTAAGGGACAAGGACAAGCATCCTCTGGTGAGCATTCTATATGTTTTCTCATGAAAACAGCTGTGTTGTGTACATTTGCGGTACATATTGTTTGAAGGACCACTGACACCAAAATACCAAGCCTGAGAAGATTGGCACAAGTGACCAGTTGCCAGAGTGGCAAGATATTGACTCACAGCACTGTTTTTCCTGAGCATGCAGATATCGAAAGTGCCAAGCAAATTTCATTTTTCAAAAGAGGGGTGGCGGGTTTTTGAGGGCAACTGTGATAAATATACGGTTGCCCACAAATTCAGGAAAATGTTAAAAAGAAAAATGTTTTGCATAGCCACATCTGCCAATAAGCAATGAACTGGCGTTTTTTTTTTATTTAATTGGGCTTTCGAATGAGCCAACTGGATGATGAGACGCTTTCCACCAGTCCGACAGCCACTCCTGCTTCGGAAAATGGAATGTGCGTGGCAATCTTGCCATCAGCGTGCTCGTAAACAACAGTGTCAATCATCGCAATTTTTCGACTCCAGCCACTGATCCCTTGTGCTAATCTTCTTCGTATGAAGCGTGGAAACTTGGTCAAGTTGGTAGGACATAACTGAATGTATGAACAGTGCAGCCTCGCTTTCATAGTTACGTCCTAACTACTTCAAGGTTGTGCTGTTCGTACATTCAATCTTTTTCTATTGAAGCTGTTTCTCTGACTAATTACCAGTAATAAACGTAGCCTAGAATATGTTTTAAATTGAGCATGAGTGCTTATCAAAGTTGGCAGCACTTCATGTTGTTGTTATCAATATGACATGTTTAGCCGGTGCTCAGGCCTCTTGCAATGTTTCATCTTTAGCAATGGGGATGTCCCACACACACACCTTCATGAGGAGTGTAGGCAACAACATCCAGACTGGTGCATGACAAGGTTCTTCCTCCTCCTTTTTCTTTGCTCCTATGTAGGGCTTCTCATAACTATCCTGACAGCTTTACCAGTGGCGCTGCGAGGAATTTTTTTAAAGGGACACACTACTGATCGTGAAGTGGGGGCTGTGTAGGTAGGTATATCATGCGAAGTATAGACTGCTGGGCGAGTTGTTAAGTCATCTCAGCACAGTTGTGCGCAAAGAAACGATTACACAACATTCAGACACTTTGTGGCTGGCTTCAGCCTTCACCTTAAAACACCAACAGAATCTGCCAAACATTGAACTGAAAATGGTGGTGGCAGGTCAGTATCTATGAGGATTGTCTAAGCGTATATTGCGGGTGGGACGGCAAAGGTCGATGGCCCCAGCGATACGAGGAATGGAGCAAAATGGAGGTGTTGAACACGATACATACGACCATACCAAAGAAAAAAAAGTTGCTGCAATTCCTGGAAAGTTGGTTACTTTGGGGGCACCATTTTGGATTATCAGGTGAGGAAGGTTCTTGAACTCTCCGCAGAGGCGTTCGCGCAAGCAGTCATTTGGTGAAGGGCGTCACCATGAACCCGAGCCAACGGGGTGGGGGGGGGGGGGGGGTTCCTTTCCATGCCTCGCCGTGCGTGGCTTAGCCGTGTCCGGGGAAAAGGGGATCCTGGAGTTGAGCCCCCGCTGGGTGCTTGGACCTTTAAGGCCCCCTAACAGAGGCAACGCACCCCTTTGGCCCCAGCTTCACGTAGACAGGAGAAGTGTTTATGTTTAGAAGAAGGAAAAGAAAAGTGAGCCCCACAACTGTCTGCATCAGGGTGCGACACCTGAGCAGTAGCTCACAAGGAATGGGGGTGAGGTGGTATTAAAAAGATAGGAATAAAGGTGTAGAGAGAGAGAGAAAGAGAGATGAGGTAAGCCAGAGAGCGACGACATATTGAGGGGATAGTAGAGATAGGAAAGATGGAAACACGGTCACAGGAGTCCGAGGACGGGGCACCACTTGCGAGAGCTCTTGTCGGCGTCAGGAGATGGCGTAGAGCAATTCCAGTCTGTCAGGGCTACACTGTCGTCGGAGGTCGGCGTCAGGAGATGACGTAGGGCGAGCCCAGTCGGCCAGAGCTACGCTGACGTCGGAAATCGCCAGGGCACAACCGGTCGGCACGAAATCTAGCGAGCGAGTCTTCACGTAGACAGCACACCTGGGCTGACCCACCCAAGGGGAATTGGCAGTCGCCTTTTCCTATCTCTCTCTCTCGCTACATCTGCGTCTTTATCTCTCACTTTTTATCTGTCCTGTAATCTTCTAATTTTCATTTGCTTCCAATTTTCTGGTGGCGAGGGTTAACCCTGTGTAGTTGCCCAGCCTTTGGTAGTTATATGGTTGTAGCAGCAATGCATGGCTGGCCAATTTAAGTGTTCTTCCCGGCAGCGTCCCCTTCTTGAGCTTGGTGGTGGGTGGCCACCATTGGCGCTCGAAAAGGTGGCACACTGAAGAATAGTTCACACTCCTTAACCCAAAGTAGTCCTTCCCCTAACAGCATGTTGTGCATAGTGCTGTATGTACAGGATACACACCTGAGATCCAAAAACACAAGCTTTTTACGCCATTATATTATATTTCAAAAGGACCATGATGATGCTTTGGTTTCATGTGGTGGCGTGGCTATCATAGTTAGTCTAGGTGTAGCATGTATACATCTACCACGACAAACACCTCTTGAGGCAGTGGCTGTTCGAGCCGTTCTTCTGAATAAACGCGTCAATATCTGCTCGCTTTACATAACTCCACAACGCCATCTTGAAAAACATGAATTCCAGTCCTTGATAAAGGAACTACCAGAATCTTGCATGGTCCTTGGGGACTTGAATGCACATACCTATCTATGGGGTGATTCTCGCTGCGACACACAATTAAGCCCGCCTAATTGAACAGTTCCGGTTCTCTTCTGGTGCACGTCTATTGAACCGGAAAGAACCCACATACTAGAGTCTCGCCAACAAAACGTACTCATTCATAGACCTCAGCATTGCGTCTCCATCACATCTGCCCTTACTCTCACCAAATGACGCGTCCCATGGTGGAACAATGAGTGCCGAAATGTGCACAAAAAAACAAAATAAAGCATGGTGGTTGCTCCGGGACTCTCCCACAGAGGAGAACATTGCAAACTTTAAAGAACATTTTAAAAACTTTAAAGAACATGCAAGGCAGGAGGACACACCAATAGGCGAGGCGGGAAAGTTGGCAGAAGTTTCTATCAGACATTACTTCCTATACGCATGAGGGTATAGTATGGAACAGAGGCACTAGCATAATAGGAAGACAGGCATATTCATTTTCTCTAGTAAACACCCAAGGTGACACCCTGGAAAACCAGGCGAGCTCTCTGGGCGAACACTTCCAACGGGTTTCTAGTTCATTGCATTACTCTGAGGCCTTCCAACGCTACAAAACAAGAACCGAAAAAACAGAAACAAGAGTGAAAATGTACAAAATGTGACGCATATAATGAACTTTTTTGTTTACTTAAACTAACGACATCGCTTAATTGGTGCAATACGTCCGCTCCAGACTCTGATCGTGTAGTATATGAAATGTTAAAAAACCTACCTGCCGAAACACTGAAAACCCTACTTTCCCTCTATAATGCTATGTGGTTTTCAAGCAACATGCCTACTTCTTAGAACAAGGCTATTGTCATTCCGATTTTGAAATGAGGCAAGGACGCATCCTGCGCAGTGAGTTGCAGGCCCATTGCACTTTGTAAACTTTTTGAGAAAATGATGAACATGCACCTGATACACTTCTTTGAAACAAACAGTCTGCTTGACCCGTACCAGTGCGAATTTCGAGAAGGAAGATAGACGATCGACCATCTAGTACGTATCGAGGCACAGATTCAAGACGCTTTTGTGCACAAACAATTATTACTCTCTGTGTTCCTCGGTGTGGAAAAGGCTTACAATACAACATGGTGCTTTGGTATATAAAGAGACCTGCATCACATTGGTGTGCATGGCAGTATGTTTATCATAACCGCAAGTTACTTGTCCAACCGGACATTCCGTGTGTGGGTGGGTAATGTGTTGTCCCAGACACTTGTGCAAGGGACAGGAGTGCCGGAGGGTCGCGTGCTTAGTTGTACTTTTTTTTATTATCAAGACGAATTCCTTGACCTTTGTATCCCACGAAATGTGTTTTATTGCGTAATTTGTCGATGATGTGCAAATTGGTTTTATATCTTGCAATGTTTCATTGTGTTAGTTTAGTGGCAGGTCCAGCTAGGTCTGAATAAGATGACAAAATGGGCAGGAGAGAATGGTTTCAGCTTTAATGCTCAAAAAAGCACTTGCATCCTGTTCTCCTGGAAGTGAGGCCTTTATCTTGACCCAAATATTGACCTGTATGTTCAACATCTCTCTGTAAAGACGGAGCACAAATCCTTAAGCTTAATTTTAGATAGCAAACTAATCTTCGTATCACACATTAAGCACTTGAAAGATAAATGCATAAAAACAATGAATGCCCTCAAAGTACTGTCACGCACTACGGGGGGCAGTGACAAGAAGTGTCTGATACATCTGTACAAACGCCTCAGTCTGCCACACCAAGGGCTTCGCAGATGCTTGATCTTGTCCATCATGTGGGCATTCGTCTATCTGCGGGCGCCTTTCGCACTTGCCCCGTAGAAAGCCTTTACATTTAATCGAATGACACAGAGGTCCTGCTTATTATTTACATATTTTGTGAAGGTTAACGCAAAATATAAACACCCTTTCACACTAATTATTTGTCCACTTCTACCCTTTCTTATAACCTCCCTTCGCTACGAGAGCGCTACGCACTCCGTGTGAGGAGCCTTGCCGAGGAAATGGGTGTGCCCATTCTAGAACGCTGTTTGGTGGCCCCTGCTGCAAATCTCCCACCGTGGCAGTGGCAGCCATTAGATTAGGATGTGTCCTTGATAGAGGTTTCAAAACACACTTCCTTTGCACTTATTCGAACGTACTTCCTTGAACTTCAGCAAAAGTACACCTGTATTGAATTCTTTACGGATGCCTCCAAGTCCCACACTTCTGTGTCATGAGCAGCCATCGGTCTATCTTTTTCAGATGTCGGCGTGCTGCATACGAATACAAGCATCTTCTCAGCAAAAGCATACGTGATACTTTCGGCCATAAAACATACTAAACAACTAAAACTACAGAATGCAGTAATATTCATCGATTTTCTGAGTGTTGTAAAAGTCTTAAAAAAACAATGAAAAATCACAAGAACCCTGCCCTTATATTCGTATACTCACTATTATGCACGGTCTGTGCACAAAAACAGCATGTTGTAGTTTGTTGGGTGGCCGGGCATCATGAGATCCAAGGAAAAGTGTTGGTGGACCAGCTAGCTGCATCGGCCTACGAAAGCGCTGCCGATACAGCCATAGACGCCCCTGCACTCCACCTGATACGTTATCTTAAGGGGAGACACCCCAGCTAATTTTCTTTATTTATGGGTTCATTTTTATTAAATTTTTATCGTTTATGTATTTTGACTTGCTGATTTCAAATATGCAATTACTTTTTTTGTGCGACAAGTACTTTTCAATATATTGAGAAATTTGTGTTTTGTGCATTGGTTAATTTAGAGGTGTGTTTTCTCTTGAATGCTAGTAGTGATAAAAAACAGTGGCATATGAAAACGATGTTGTATAGCCAGAGCTTGCAGTGCTACAATAATGAATGCTCTAGACTGATGTGGGCCAAAGTTACAGCATGTCAAACTTTTGTTAGCAAAAGGCACCCTAGAGAAATTATTACTTTTTGAAAACATCTCTCATGTTATTCATTCAAATTTTATGCCTATAACGCTCCCCATTTTTCACCTTTTCTTACAAAACAATAATCACTGTGATGGGATAAGTACCACCACAGATATTGTCACTCCAGAACTACACCATGATCAAAATCGCAGTTTTGAAAAAACGAGAAAAAAACATTTCAGGACAAGTTTAAAACAATGATGGAAACCTCTTAAGCACTGCCGTGATCGAAGATAATATATTGGTTCAATTAGGCAGAAATAAATATTTTTTTAAAAATCTCGAATAAAATTAGGGCATCTGAAAGTTCATTTGCAAAATGCAATAATAACTTCGAAAAAAAAAAACTATTGTTATAAATCTTCTTTAATAATATGTAACTATCTTCTAGTCCTACTGAACTTGTTTATTCACCACCTTTTTGACAAAGAAATAATTATTGAGACTGGTTCAGTAGAAGCAGAGATATTGTTGCTCCAATAGGACAAAATCAGAAATGCCACTTTGGGGAACCAGGTAAAAATAATTGTCGTCGGAACATTTTATTGTGCAGCCCCCACCGTGACAGTCCCATCGACGCAAAAATATTGTTTGTGAATGCCTGGTCATTCCCACTTCAGAGCATTGCACGCGCGGATAAAATGTTTATCACAAATGCACCGCATGACTTTTCACCATCGACTCTGCACAAGTTCCATGCCGTCGTCACTTCGCCACAACAGTAACACTTCACTATCAGTCTCTTAGCGAGGCCGTAGTCGTGGTCACCCGTGACTAGTTTCGCACACCTGCCACATACTTCGCACCACGCTTAGCACCGTAGGGAATCAGCAAGCAGCCCATTTAGGATCTTCAAGTCCACGATCAAATACGAAGCTCCAGAGTCCAACGGCGGAGGCCGATGACGCGTCGCTTGCATCGGTGAAAACCGCAGTCTTTCGCGTTGTCGCTGGTGTTGACTCAAGTCTATTAGGCATGACCTGCTCACGAGCACTCACTTAGGCTATGTCGCTGCTCGTGACAGCTTTAGCGTCAACTCGAATAAGACGAGAGTCGGTGCGAAGAATCCTGTACTTCTTGGGTAGATCGTTGTCAGTTGCTTCACTGTGGGTCGCTTGCTGATCGCTTGCAAAGCCGGACAACGGCATACCTTTATCTTGCAGACTGCTATCACCTGTGCCGACGATGACGGATGCCCCAGCATCGCGAGTTGCTTGCTCATAGGTTGCAGAGCCGTTATCGGTTGCCAAAGCAACGATGCTCGCTTGCTGACTGATTACGCAAACCCGTGATGTCGTGCCGTTAGCACATTTTCATATTTATTTTTTTCATTTTGGCTCGCCTTCGGTCGATCTGATACACTGAATGGAACTTTGTCGGCCCTCCAGGCACGTTCGTCGTACGCATAGAGTTTTTCATTAATACCTAGAGAGAAGTGTGGCGTCACCATCTATGCGAATTTCTTAAAGGCCAACTCCGGCGATTTTTTGACCATGTCAGGATAATGGCACTTTTATATTCCTTGGACACTCTTCTCACGTGCCCGATAACTCAAATGCTCAAAAAAATCAAAAATAATTTTAATTACTGAAAAGCCGCAATACCAAAACCGAAACCCAATTGAGTGTGCTTCTACGTTTGACGTAAACATTTGCCTAACGCTGCAGGAACCTTCCTGATTGCACATAATGTCCGCCAGATGGCACTACCTGCGCAAGCCGTTCGCGGCGATCGGCTAAAACGCTTATGCTGTTATAGTGAATATATGGCGAATTGTGTGTGGCACACAACGCAACACCACTTGGCACCTAAGGCACGCCCATCAACATGGAGAAGAAAATCGCACGCTCAACCAAGGAAGCGCCGGCCAAACCCACACAATCCATAGCAGTCAAGCAGATGCTGCAATGGCACATCAGTTCGTCACTTCCGCCAGGCAAAACTCAACACTCACATACAATATTGCCATTAATTCTGCAAGTGATGTTAGCATTTCAAGGCAAGCTATAAAATTAATTTGAAAAAAATCTGAGAAACTCTCAAACCTGTAATTTGACATGAATGGCGCGAACGTGCAAATGAACTTACCCAGTGAATTTCATTGAGATCCACTGACTTCGAAAAATCGCCGGAGTTGGCCTCTAAGGGGCGAGGTTGGAGCGTTGAGAATGACGGTATATGTGCCTGCGAGGCTTGTGTTGGCAGGTGTTGAACGAGGCTTCGGCTCAAAAGCGAATACGACTGCTTAAATGAAGCTTTTCTAAATAAAAAAAAACTTTTATAAGCGGATCTCAGTCAGGTATATTATATTCTAAAATGAAAGTCCACTCACCTTGACGGCACAACCAAACGCCGAAGGAAAGAAACAGATGACTTAATCGTGGCGGAAAGAACGCTCGCTTAGTCGTCTGCCTGCCAAGTTTAGTTACTTCTTACGCTTCGTAAAATCGTACATCAACGTAAGAGGTTCTAGTGTTAAATACAACACGTTTCTGTGCAATTACAAAAATAAATAGCTTATTACGTGCTCTTTCGTAAGAAATCACTCATTTTAACGTGAAGTCAGACGCGCCTTCGAGGTATACAAATCCGAGTCAAGCTCGAAGCTCACGTATCCCGTCATTCCCTTGCCTCCAGCAGCTCACTAGTGCTACAGTGTATATTCTAGGCACTGTACTAGTGCCAGATTTCTCTCTAGGTAAGATTGTGAGAAACTCTATTGTCGTAGGTTTGTAACCTAAGCCAAAATGGTGCCTCAGCTAGTCAGGTTTTCAAATGCAACGCCCTAAGCCAATCAGACGACGCCATTTTAGCTACGTGATCAGAAGTGGCTAATGACAACATGTTATGCCTACTTTCTTTTTCCTTTTCATTTGAAAAAGGGGCAGCCTCAGTGTTGCCCGACCAAGAGATTAAAAAGCCAAACACAAGAGCTTCTCATCGATAGCAAATGGTCGCGTTGCAGCGGGCCATTCAAGAGTTACAGGCAGCCGAAATAAGCACGATTTATCCACAATTCAAAGGGCTGAGGGGGCGTGCCAACGCATTTTTATTTACTGTTACGCTGCTAACATGTGGGATCTTGAAACAAAAACTTGCACACAGGTGCGCGATGGTAGAAATAACATGAATACGACACTTTTGAAAATTCGATTTTGGGGCGAATTTTGGGGTTCCAAGATCCGTGTCTCCCCTTAAAAGAAAACTCGGGGACCATTGGCAGTAATTATGTGGCAAGCAAACACAGAATAAACTTATCCTGTGAAGCCACATCTAGGGAATAGGCCGCCAGTGTCGAAGTCATGCCACACAGAAGTCACACTTACCAGATTAAGAATAGGACATACACACACTCACACCTGGTGGCTATCCATCATTGTGTGAGAGATGTCGAGAACCACTTATCATCATCATCAATCGGCCCTTGCGCCATAAAGCAGCACACATTTAATGTGCTTAAGCTTGGTCCAAAGTTTTACTTTGAGCCACAGTTGAAACCAGCTGTATTTTTGGCGCTGGGATGCTGTGTTACTGATAAAATACTGAGGCTGTAAGGGCTCGCTGCACTGCTGAGTGTGTGGCTGTCATTACAAGCAGCAGGGGAAAGCTAGGTTTGTGAACATGCTGCTGCAAGATTTTTGCGAATACATGCTATAATAAAGAAGTTGCAGGGCTAGAATATTCGGTCCAACCGGTTTCGAATTTTCCCGTGACCACTTGCCACCGTTCATTGCAATAGGAGGGGGAGGAGTAGCACGTCGTCGTGACTTCGCCCGCTTGATCAACGTGTCACAACGTCCGTCATATGTCATTGGCGTGCAACCAACGACCAAGTGCGGCTTCCTCCCAGTGAGCATGTGTCATATTGGAGTGAGCAGGAACCTCTGAGCGAGGAGTACTTTTCCCCTCGCATTAAAGTAGTGAAATGCCTCTTTATCTCAGAGGCTTTCGTTCTGGCAATACTTCTTCTCCCGGTGTCTCGGGCTCTACAAACAGCAGAGGGCAACACACAAAAATGAAAATGCAAACTACACGGCTGAAACTGCATCGCCGTAGGGCCAAATCACCACTTCGTAGGGCAAAGAACCAATCGATGGGCTCAGTGGTACATAACGTTGCCCGTGGGCAAGCTTTCATCAGACTGTGTGCAGGATTGTTTTTCGAAATGGAGAATCTGCGTATAGCTCGCAACGCTGTAATATTTGGCGAATGTCATCGTGGCGGTCTACTGTACAGATTGGCGAGCTTGTTTGGGGGGTGTAAAAAAAATGCCAGGTCTGCGCGGAAGGCGCAACACAATCACAGCGAAAGCTAGTAACAGCGGCCTTTTGAGAGCCTTTTTTAAACACTCATTGGGTAACTGCTGCAAGCACACTTGCTGGGTACCCTCTACGACATTAATAATAATAATTTCTGGGTAGTATGCCAGCATTCTATTTGTTATCCTCTGTCATTCTTCTGAGAAGTGTGATATCGCTAAACACTTGCAAGGAATTTCGTGCCAATTGCCTGTGCAGCGGCTGACGACGATGAGGAATTATGGTTGAAGTGGGTATGCGCCACAGTTAATAGGGGAACAAGAACAAGCTTTTGTAATGGGTTGGAGCATTGGTCAACCCACTCGTTACGCTATTCGGATTGTGTGACACCTGGTTGTTCTTTTGCTGTTCTAAAGTGCTTTATTACTCATATTAACGTGATTCCTTTGACGACATCAAGCCTGCCTATGGCAAGTTTGCGAACAAGTCCCAAACACCGGAGTAGCACAGTGGTGGAATACGGGGCTGGTACACAGCGGACCCTGTTTGGAGCCCCACTGCGTCCTTGGTACTAGTTTTTTTTTCTTATTTCGTGCGAAGTGGTTACGGACACCGGCGGGGACAGGAGTGAACAACTACGACGCTGCGCAGGACCTGAGTTGTGATCTCATAACAGATTTCGCTGTAAAAGTGGAGCCTTCTTACTGGTCCTTTAAGGAGGTCAGTGCAGGCCTGTAGTTCACCTTTGAGCTTCCTTAGGACAACTGCCTTCAGTTTTTGGATCTTAAGTTTTCTTTCAATGGATGTCATACCTGTTGGATGTATGCTCCAAGAAGCAAGAAGCCTGTTCTTGATTTTCATTCTGGGCACTCTAAGGTTGTCAAAGATACTGTTGTCTAGGTATGTTTGAAGGCTTCACTCAAGAAATCTTGTCGACACAAGATGGAGGAAAGCCTAAGGAGGCAACTGGATAGGCTCAAGTTGTGCAGGTTTCCTGAGAACCATTTGGCAAGGCTGGCTGAAAGGGTTTTGCAGCACTTGAAAGCACAGGTAAGAGGTTCTGAGCAAGGAACTGCCTGTTGCTAGCATTCTCTACTTATATGGTGTCTCACACCTCCAAAAGCCGTCATGTCCACCTGAGTCCGGAGAGTCGTGATAGAGTTTCAAAATTCGAGGCACCATTGTTTTCGGGACTGTGAACTTTCCGTTGTTGAACTTAAGTTCTTCAGTTCCCTCCCACAACAATGTTGCGTTGACATTTTCCTGATCAGGAATTACCGCGAGTCTTGAAAGCGCATCTGCGTCCTTGAGGTGTTCTCCAGGCCTGTGGTGGACCACGAAATAAACTGCTGGAGTTCACTCACCCACCTAGCAATTTTTCCTCGAGGTTCGGTGAGGTTAAGGATATACGTTAAGGCTTGGTGATCCGTAAAGAGCGTGAAGCTCCTGCCATCCAGGTAAGGTCTAAAATAGCGTACGGCCATTAAGACTACCAAAGCTTCCTTCTCTGTGGTCGTGTAGTTCAGTTGCGTTTTCGAAAAGGTTTACGAATAGTACCCGACGACCCTCTGTTGGCGGCTCCGTGGAGAGTCGGTATCTCTTTGGTAAAGAACTGCGCCTGTGCCATAATAATATCGAAGCATGGGTGTTCAATTCAAAGAGCAACTTGAAGTCTGGAAGAGTCAGGACCAGATCCGACGAAATAATGGTCGCTGGTAAACAGATTCACACTCTGTTGTCCACTGAAATGGCACATTCTGCTTTGTCATTTTTGTGAGGCATTTGGTTTTCGTCGCATATATCTCTAATGATTGGCCAGAAATGCCCTGCAAGACCCAGAAATACCCGCAAAGAGTGCAAGTGATATGGCATCTGCATTTTGGCGATTCGTTCGACTGATTCCTCTTTTATTGTTTTGGTTTGGCCGTCAAATACTCTTCCAAGAAACACCACTTTACTTTGGAAAAACTCACTCTTCTTGTCAGAAGAGTGAGCGCTGTGTGTTTGATGCATGGGTGTGTGCATGTGTGAGTGATCGTGTCAAGTTTTCGCGCTCTAATTAACTTTTCGAAATTTTGAGCTCGGCGTCACAAAGTGCTTGAAGTACACTAGCCAGATGGTTTGAGTGCTGTTCCTCGTTGTGGGAGTATACTATTATATCATCTATGCAGACGTTACAAAACTTCCCGAGAAATTGTCGCAAGACGTCGTTCATCATTTTCTCGAGCCAAGTGGGTGAGTTATTTTATCCAAACGGGAGTCGTTATACTCATAGATGTCAAAGGGCGTGATGAAGGCAGAATATTTCTGGACATTTTCTGAAATCGGAACTTGTCAAAATCCTTTACATAGGCCAATGTGCGAGAAAACTCTGCAGCCACCCGTACCCGTGTCTTCTATACCAGAGTCTATACGTGGCATAGGAAACAAAAAAAGCTCAGTCTGCTTATTAATTTGTACGTAGTCCGTGCAGACTCGAAGACTTCCATCTTCCATTGGTGCAATGGTGATGGGTGAAGCAAACGTAGACGTAGATGAACGGATAATCTGCGCAGCCAACATCTTTTGAATCTCGTTCTGAAGCCACACTCTCTTCTCTAGTGACATATTAAAGGGCTTCTTTCTCACCACCGTGGTATCACTGAGCTGGAATGGTACCTCAAACATTGTAGTTGCAGTAGCATATCCTTTCAAGCACAGCGATTCCGGGTAAGGCGTCCTAACATCTTCACCTGACGATGGCTTCCGCGGACTTCTTGAAGGCGAAACTGCAGCGTTTATAGTGCGGCGCTTTTCTTCTGTGGTAATTTCTCCAGTCCAATAAATATTAAGGTGGTAGGCCACCTTCAAAAGTCTTTTTTTGGGTGGGGAGGGGAATAAATTTTTACGGTTTTGTTTTTCTTGCACGCCCAAACATCCACATATATGTTGCAACAAAAATCATCCTCCTAGCGTCATTAGTTTGCGGGTTACAGCAAGTTTTCTATACCCTATGCTCCTATAGCAAAACCGAAACTACATTTCTAACTGTGGTTTCGGTTTCGAAAATTTGCTTTGAAAAGCAAGTGTTGTTTCGTCTATATTAATGCTAATCAGAATACTTTGTGCATTTTATTGTGACTGTTGTATAAGATGATGTTATTAAATACAACTTTGTGTTTAAAAGTCTTCGTTAACTTCTCACAACAGCCACAAGGGGGACGCACGATGCTCGTCGGAATATTTGTTGTTTGTCATGGTCATAGAACACCTACCAGTTTGGTCAGGCTACGTCAGGCTTCGTTCTGCATTTCTTCCACGTGTCAACGCTACTAGGGCTGTATCCTTAGGCCACCTGGACCATATTACGACCAGCATGGGGAAGTGCAGAACACAGAAGACGTGGAAGCGCAAGTTTGCTGGAAGTCGCTACACGACGACGAGGCTGCCTACTGACAGAGACGCCGGTATTTCGGCGACCGCGAAGAAGCTTGGGGACATAAACAAGGCGTACCAGGCTCCACTAGAGAATTCTGCGCTCCAAGGGAACAGGATAATCGACATTGGTATTCTTTCTTCGGTGTTTTCATCGCTGGCATGTTCCGAATGCATCAACACAGCACTGAAGCTCGAGGAACGCTCTCACCAAGGGATATGCTCGGCTTGTGCGGTCGTGTGTACCGACTGTGGGTTCAAGCGCCCATTTCATACGTCGAGAAAGGTGGGTCGTGTCGATGAGAACAATTTACGTCTGGTTTACGGGATGCGCCAGTTAGGAAAAGGGCAAGCTGGTGCGAAAACTTTTTCCAAAGTGATGAACATGCCTGCTCCTCCACGTCTCTCCGCCTACGACAAATTGTCATGTCGGCTTTCTGCAGCGGCAGGAGAAGTTGCGTCGAAGTCGATGACTGATGCTGCTGTGGAAGTTCGTCGTGTTGAGGGGAGTGCCGAGTGTGGTGTTTCAGGTGATGGCACGTGGCAGAAGCGTGGCCATTCATCTTTGAACGGTTGTGTGTCTGTGATTTCTGTTGACACGGGAAAGGTTATTGATGTTGAGGCCCTTTCTAGTTCGTGTAAGTCTTGTAAAACCAAAAGCAAGTTGAGGCAAGATAGTGCTTCGTATCAGGAATGGAAGGCAAATCACACTTCCTGTCAAGCAAACCATGAAGGAAGTGCTGGCAGTATGGAGACGGTTGGTCTATACCGAATATTTGAAAGGTCGAAAGGCACTAGAGATTTGAAGTACCTGCAGTACTACGACGATGGTGATTCCAAGAGCTATGCCACTGTCAAAGACATGTATGGAAAGGACAGTATGCAGAAACTGGAATGTATTGGGCATGTCCAGAAGCGTGTTGGCTGTCGCCTCAGAAAACTGAAGAAGACAGTGCGTGGACTCGGTGGTAAGGGAAAGCTCACTGATGCCCTCATTGATCGCCTGCAAAACTACTATGGCATCGCCATAAGGGCTAATGTACCCTTGCCAGTCTTTTTCATTGCAGCTCTACCAATAAGCAGTCGAGACATGGCCTGTGGGTACTTGGACCGAAAAGCTGGTGCGGATACCAAAGGGTCGAAGCACTCTGCCAAGGGAAATATGTACACAAAGGAGGACTTCCAAATGATGTGCTCAACAAAGTTCAAACTGTCTACAGTGATCTGTGCTCTGATGAACTTTTAATGAAGTGTCTTCATGGAAAGACTCAAAATGCTAATGAGTGCTTCAATGGTCTAATATGGCAGCGGGCACCCAAAGAGGTCTACGTAAGCTTGCCTACAGTAATGTTTGCCTTGCATGATGCTGTGGCACACTTTAATAATGGCAGTGTAAGCACCCTAGGTATCCTGAGGCAAGCTGGCATAAAATTAGGGTACCACGCAACGAAAGCTTGCATCGCTGGGATCACCTACGCATGCAGAATGCTAAATGCAAGTCAGTGGATGGGACAAAACAGGCCAGGAAGAAAAGACGAGCAGCCACCCGAACAAAAGGAGAGAAAGAGAAAACTTTATTTGCGCATAACGCGGAGCATTCCAAATAGTCGGGCCAGGGGCTCCGCTGGCCCTAGCCATCATCTCTACCCGTTGGACCAGCCAGCGCTGATCAACAATGGCCGAGCTGGACAGCAGTGCCTCCCATTGTTCCTCTGTGTTGTTCATGTTGTGGTGTTGTTCATTGTGATGCGTACACTCCCACGTGATGTGAAACAGAGTTGGTGTGGCCCCACGCCACGGACATATATCTCTGTATGCTGTGGGGTAGAATACATGTAGCCTGTGTAAGTACGTGTATGTGTTTGTTTGGATTCTGCGTAATGCCACTGATTCCATTGCTGTGAGTTTCTTATGCGGTGCTGGATACAGTTTTCTATTGTCCCTGTAATACTGAAGAATTGTACCAAAGTAGGGGTCTAGGGGCATTGGATCCTCTATTGCAGTGTGCAAGGAAGCTCGGTGATTTGTGAAGCCTCGAGCCGCCTCATCCGCAAACTGGTTCCCGGTGACGCCCTCGTGCCCTGGCGCCCAGATAATGGTTTGGGTGTATTCAATTGGAAAGTCTTTGTGAGCTTTGGTTATAATTTGGAAGGCCTTCATACATATTCTACCTTTATCGGAATTTCTACATGCAGCCTTCGAATCTGATTATTGTCATTGGCACTTTTCGCTCCCTGCCTTCCTTGATTGCCAGCCCGATTGTTATCTCCTCCGCTTCTGTGATAGAGGCTTGGGCTATGGAGGCACAACTTGCGACGTTTCCTTTTCGGTCTGTGACCATGGCCACCATGTTCTTCGCATTTGCCTGATATGGTGCAACGTCAGTAAATCTCGCCGTATTCAAATGTTTTGTCAGTTTATCTATGTAAACTGCTCTCGCTTTACGTCTTCCAGCATGTAAAACTGGGTCCATGTTTTTCGGTAGGGGGCATATCTTGTACCAGGCTCTGACTGAGCACGACAATTCCTTAGCTCTTCCATGTGCCTGTACTTGTGTGTCCCTTTTAAGGGACGCATTTGAGTTTTTTGGTGCAATTCAATGCCGCCGTGGGATGATGTCCGCCGCACTGGGCACATTCCGGATCGCAAGTGTGGTCCTCAGGTGGGTCTCTTAGGCGGCAGTTGCTGCACGCCTTTGTCATTGGTGTGGGACAAACATCCGTCCTGTGTCCCTGGCTCTTGTAGAGTTTACAGTACTGCCGTGTGGGTTGATAAGGCACGCACGGCATTTCGGCACCGTAATAATACACGAAGCGCGGCAGTATTGTTCTATCGAACGTGATCACTGCAGTTTGTGACTGTCCCAGCATGCGGGCTTGAACAGTTGTCACTCCTTGAGTGCGCACTCGGAGATGGCTCAGGAGTTCAGCTTCTGGCGTTTCGTGTTCTAATCCGTGTACCACTCCTTTCAAGTATCCAACAGGAGTGGATATGTAGGTGTATACGGGATAGTTGGTGCCATTGAGCTCCAAGGTCTTTATCTTCAAGATCTTTTCTGCTACATCTTCGTACGGAGTGCTTGCAATAATTATGTTTGATCCGTTGCGAAGGCGAAGCAGAAATTTGTGGCTGTTACAGGCCTCCGGGTCACCGCTTGCATGTTCTATCGCTCGCGCAACCTGGTATGCTTTCAGTTCCTTCACAACTAACCCTGGTCTGGGCCGCATTATAACCTTCATATCGTTTTTGGGCAGCGGCGCCGCGCGCGTTTGTCGTTGGCCCCTTTCAGATGCTCTTCCGCGTCGCTCTTCTGCAAGCGTTCTAGCCCCGGAGTTGTTGCTCTCAGTTACGCCTCGAGCAACGCTGTCATCACTGGCTGCGTGTTTTTGTTTCCTGATGCGTTTTCGCTGTCGCAATGACATTGCTGCCTGCCACTGACCATTCTTTGCTTCGTCGTCGCGTTCCTCCGCATAGTCTTTTTCCTCGTTCTCGGCGTCGCTACATTCACCTTGTAGCACGTCGTCAGGTGAAAGGAAATCTTCGTTGGCGTCCACCGCAGAGCTCACTTGGGTTTCGATGTCTTGGTCATCCGTGTCCATAAGTGCCTGGGCTAGTTCTAGGTCGTCGTCCGTTGGGGTTCGGGCAGGCGCAGCGCGATGCGTGGGCCGAGAGCTGGCTGCCAGGACTCCACGTTCCATTTCGCCGCGAGGCTTAGCGTGGCGGGCTGGCATGCTCTGCCGAAGGTCTTCACTTCTCAGAGGAAATCGGGATCGCTTGTCCAAAAAGGTGGTGTCAGCGTGTACCTGACGTCTTCCCGCACAATTCCCGTAGTTTCACTGGTAGTCACATGATTTTAGCCGCTGCTAGGCACGATGATTGATGGAGCCGATGTGAACGCATGTGCACTCCTCGGCGCCACCTGGCGGTCTCCCAACAAAAGGAGACAATAATGCTTCCGCAGAAGGGCCCAGCTATGAATCTAGTGCATTTTAGGCCTGCATGCAATGATTGTGACCCTTTTTACAAGCTCGGAAATCTTTGTTTACGTTTTTCTGAAAATAACAATTTGCTCCAAATGTTGCAATGCAAACTTTCATAACGTATTTCTCAGCATATCTTTGAACTGAAATTTCGCACAATAATTTACAACATATATATCTGTGCAGTGAACTAGAATAAAAGAAATCCATCAAATATTTTTTAGTTCACAGCTGAATTCTCCAACAGGTTCAGGCTAAATTGGCTCTTTTTCCCGGTTTTTTTTTTTAGCATTACTTCCTTGATATTCACTGCATAATATTTATTCTAGTTCACTGCATAGCTTCAGCCATTAGTTACACAAATGTTAAAGCTTTACTGAATAAAGCCACCCATTAGTCACTTACCACAGCTGGCGTGGCTAGCACCTTTAATGCAATTTTTGACAAATATTACCTCCCAATAAATAAACATTCAATATTTTGCACTGTAAATAGCTGGGTAAATTTAAATAAGACATGCTGGTTTTGAGGAAAAAGTTATTTCAACGCTGCCTGTCCTTAAAAAAATTTTTGTTTTTGAGTGGCCTACCACCTTAAGGCGAAGTGCACCGATGACTGGACGTGACAGCAGTAATTCATACGGCGCTCCGTTGAGTACCAGTGCTTGCGCAGTGACAGTGTTTACGAGACACGATATGGTTATACAAGTCCATTTATCGTGAACATCTCGCCTTCCATCGTATCTGTGTACTTCTACTGGTCTTCCCTGTTTTACTTTTGCCCTCTTAACAATATTTGCGTTTATAACAATGACGCTTGCTCCGCTGTCAATTAACGCACTCTGTTCCTTTCCATCAACAAAAAGAGATATGGACAATAGACTTGTATGAGACAAACAGCTTCTCATATCGTCGGGTGGAAGCCGAGACCCTTTCTATTTAGTTTTTTGTTACATCATCTAGCTCTTAGCCGTGGTCTGAGCCTCCCTGGTCGGTCAAAAAGGACACGGGTGTTGCAGTAGGTCTCCAGTTTGCAAGCGGGCGTCGTTCCTCGGCTCGTGTGGCCCCTGTATTCTTTGCAGCAGGTGTCATGGGTTGACGTTGGGCTTCTAGGTCCTGGTGGTAGAGGTTTCGCATTACCTGCAGAAGTTCTTCGACCGTCTTGGGTCTTCGCATTTGTATTTGCTTCTAGAGCTCCGGACTTAAATCATGGATGATAAGCGGAACCACAGACGTCTCGGGCAAAGATGAGTCCGCCAGCTGTCGCAAGTGCCTTTTCTCATAAAAATAGCCGAGTGCAGATCCAGACCTGTATTTGAACGTGATTGCCTTGTCCCATAGTAACACCTTGTTCTCGCTGAAGGAGCTCGGAAAGCTTGCTTTCCACTCTATCTATGATTTGCTGCTGTGAGCATTGACACGTCATTCGTACCAACTCTTGGCTATGCCCGATAAGCATAATCGCATGTTTTTCACTTTATCTTCGTCGCTGTGCCAGTAGTTTTCAATGCATGCATACTCGTAAAACGTGAGCCAGGACTCGGGACTACTAGACTCTCCGTCAAACATGACCGGCTTCACGTGTTCGTAACTCGGTCTGCTTAATCTTTCCGTCGCGTTTACAAGCAAGCGCATTAAATCATTTTGCTGCCTATTCTGTTCTTGGTGCAGTTCAAGAAACTTGTTGATCGGCTCGACGGAACTGTCAGGCGAAGCAGTGGCAGCAGGCTTCGCGCAGTTTCTTACTGGAGTCAGCACGAAAATCTCATAGTCTTGAAGTTTCATGTTGATCCTCACCGTTCTTTTAGCAAGTAAATGGTCTGGAGTGAGCTTCATTTTGGTACTTATATAGGAAACAAATGCATCAGTGCTCACTGCTTCTGGAAGAGCTAGTTCCTCTTCATCTTGAGGCGTTGCAGTCAAGATCTGGATGCCACCGTGTTGATTTGCTCCAATAGTGAAGTCCACCCACATCTTGAATGTCCGCACAGAAAGTATACGCGGCTGCGCCAATTTGTAATGATACACAGTTGCACTAGGCTGGGGTGTCAGCCGTCTTCTTTATTTCAAACACCTTCCTCATCGTCTCTCTCCAACCCTGCCTAACGTCCACGTTCATATATATGAAGTTGAAGTAGCTGTGATTCAATTTTGTAATTATCAAACATCAACAATAATTTGGTTGTCAGTGGTCTTGCCACTGAGCTATTCAACCCAAATAAAAGCTGGGCCACTATAAGTGGCAAATACGTCAGTTATTTGAAATAATTGGAAACTAATTAAGCATCAATTTTTGTGTTAACCACTGCACCCAGAGGTTATGCAGTGAAACACGAGATAGCACAGCTAATCTTACTACATAACAGTTATTTAAAATAGTTTTAGTGCAAGCACATGAACGCCTTCAAAAGCAATGACTTGCCAGTGTTGCTCTTGTTTTTTTTATCTTCTATTGATGCATTCGCACTAAATGTAATGTTTTAAAGTATGCTATGACAATAAGCCCAAACAGCCATGACTGGATACTATTGTGTTTGTGTCATACCCATTTGCGTTGCTTGTCAATGGGTGTTTACTGGTACGGACAGCAACTGTGTGCAAGTTTGTAGTTTCAGTAGACACTCAGTAAATGGAAATCTGTTCAATGAAATTGCTGCTTAAATAGAACAACTGTCTCTGATATGATTGGTTTAGTACTGTATTCTGCACCTCTGTTCATCTCTCAGTGAAGAAAACTTCTGATAAATCAAACATATTTTATTGGTCCCTTCAGGCTCTGAATAATGAGAATATACTGTACATTGCGTTGCAGTCTTGTTTTAGTTAGCAAGTCTTGCATATGCACATGGGTGTGCACATGCTAATGGCTTACAATATGGCTTTAGAGTGTAATTTGTGAGGCAGCTAGCATGACAAAGAAGAATGATTAGACACAGCAGCATGTAGCATTGCGGGCATAGTCTGGTTAGACACGAGCTGTCATTCCTTTCCAAGAAAGCCAAAACTTCAAAGGATATGGATTTGTGCTGTGCAACTGTTGTGACCAAAATAGGCGCTTTCAAAGCATGACTTTCTTTAGACACAAGACTTCACTCAGAGTCTTCTTGTGCCGAGTACCACCCTGCTTTTGTGTGGAACTTGGCCATGTCTATTTCAAATAGCAGCACCTCATGCTTATCCCACATCTGTACCACCTGCTGCGGGTAGACGTTATGTCCTGCCTGTTGGTGTGCGGCTCCGCAATGGGCTGGCATGCTGCCAGCATGCATTATAAACATCCAAATATACAGCCAGCTCTTAAGAGCATGTGAAATGAATGCTGCATAACTGCATCTTCTCAGTGAAAGTCTGATACTTTCCTTATTTTTCAGGTCAATATGCCTTCAAAGGGATGTGTACCATCATACCTTTGCAAAGTTTGGTCACACTCTGGAAGTTTTAAGAGAGAATTTCTGGCAGTGTTTTACCAAAATAATTTTTCGAACCAACTTACTACTATCACAAGAGTTGGAAGAAATTTACTGCACTCGCACTATACTAATAGATGGGGAGACCCACTGCTGACGGAGGCTCTTGCTTTATCTGGGCTAGTATCTACATGCAGCATATCTTCCTTTCATTCTCCCACGTGTCACGTCTTCTGATGAACCATTTATCTCTCTCAAAGCGTGGCTCTCTCAAAAGAAAGGGTGCACGGTCTTCTTTTTCCTTTTTGCATCGCATCACAGGGCAATTTTGTGCTTTGTAAACATCGTAATTAGTAAGCAATCTATGTGCTATGTTTTGTTTTTTTTTGCAATGCCTTATGGAATGCCATTGTCGAAGGCTGTCAACCACGTTCCTTGAAGGCCCTTCAATTCCTCAATTAAGGTTGCATGAAGCACCAGTCGTGCCGGTTTGAGCTTGTTGGTAGAACTATGGCATTGGTACTATGCCATTATAAGTAACGGCACAAAGAAGCGTGAAGTAAACAAGAAAAAAAGAACTTCCAACTGTAGCACAAATAAACTTGCTTTGTGGAAACGGTGACTAATATATCTCTTAGTTACAGCACATGACCTGTAACTGGCATTGTATTTTAGGGAAACTGAATCATCTCTTCGCCAGTCAGACACACGAGTGAATCGCACAAATTTATATATATATATATATACTAAAAACCATATTAAGAGTCAGCTGTTTGCAAGTGTTAGCAGCTGTACTAGTATAAAAAGAAGGCTTCCAACGGTAGCTTAGGCAGTGATGCATGAGCCAACGACAATATGCATTTTCCGAAATAATTCCATGCTCATGGAGACGGCCATTTACGCAGCGAACTGCTTGACTTAGAGCGGACATAGCCGAAGCAGATGTTTCAGTGTCAGACTCCCCCCCCCTGATAATTTCTTAACACTGTATACTCTCCTGTCCTCCTCATTCTGTCCTTTTTTTTCCCATGCTAATTAGACACTGGATTGATACATTGAAATTTGAAAATGAAAGTTATTGTCATTCCAGAAACTGTTCTATCGGAGGTTTAAAACAAGTGCCAGCAGCTATAGCTGAATGTGTCGCCTGTGTCACAGTATAAAGAAAACGAAGGGGCATGAATCACGAGCAACAGACACTGGCTCGTTTCAGTCCGTTTAGTTCCTTTTATACAGCCAGACATCCAGGTCCGGGTGTGCTTTTTCATCATTTAGCAACCTGGACACGCACATGGAATCTTTTCTTGCATTTTGTGCATTATGATGCAAAGGGTATTGGATACTTTTAGGTAATGTTTGGCTTGCAGGGGAACTCTCAGAAGTTTCATGCATAGACACAACCACATTTTCGTAACGCTCTTTTTTCTTGCCTGAATGTTCTTTGTTAATCGCAAGCAGTGGCCCTTATTTTTGTGTTTCATCAATTGAGGAACGTGCTGACTCATTTGCATTTCTTTGGTATGAGTGTCTTTTTTTTTTTTTTTTGAAGAAAACATGTGTTCATTATAAATTATGTTCTCGGAAAACTGTGTACTTGTATTTTTATGCAGATATTGCAATGAATGAAAAAAAGTACCTGTTCAGTTTTATTAAAGTAGAAAAAGAAAAATACCAAGATATTGTTGGGTTGCAGGTTGTTTTGTTTTATTATTTTTTCATCAGCAGCATATAAAATTCCGAAAATATTTCTGGCTATGTCATCGCAACCAGCATACTGCTTATCATATGATCGCGGTGATGCATCTTATACACATTATGTAGATGCACCCGACGAAATAAACTCTGTCTGTTAGTGGCTGTTTTCACAAATAAACTTTGTTGGAATTTACTCCTGTTTTTCTCCTTTTCTTCTCGCTTGTGTTATTCAAGGCCTTTGCTTAGTGTGGTATTAAGGTTGACATTGTGAATGCTACTGTATTTGATACTACATATTTTCTTTTGAAATACAAATTCGTGACTACATATGAGATAAACAAACACGTTGTTCTTTGTGTGTACTTGCATACCTTATTAAATAACAGCCATTTCTTTTTAATGAATTTTTGTTCACAGGCTCCCTTTGAAGTGCCTTATATGGTGCATCTCCATAATGTTACTGAGCTATCAAAAAATCAGCACTTGTTCACTTTTTTCCATTGACAAAGGTCTGTCTTCTCATTTTCTGAGGTGTAATTTTACCCCTTGCTTTCTACTTACACGTTGAAGTACCAGAATACCGGGCATTCAAAGTTAAACGTTGCGATTTTCTTAAAATTGGAGGCAGTTTCTTAAAGTGGGAGACAGTCAAATTTATGCACAGTTCTACTGGGAAGCATTGTTATAGCATGTCAGTACTCTGAGATGTCCCACTGCAATGTTTAATTGCAGTTTACATGATAACGTATGCAAGATAGTGAACACTGGCACAAAGCTTCTCCTTGATGTGCTGTGACAGTTGCGTGCGTCACTTAATCTGACAACGGGTTAAAGGCACTGGTAAAGATGATTACGGTTGCCCTTTTACTACTGGCTGGTGATACAGTTAAACCTGAATATAACGAAATTGATAAATTTCCGGACAATTTTGTTATATGCAAGTTCAGTACGAAAATTCGGAAAATAAACTTGCAAATTAAACAAAAGGGGGGCTGAAGGCAGAGCTAACCCAAAACACTTATTTTACAGTAAAAGAACTGTGTTATTATTGCACTAACAATTATATAGACACTCTTGGCGAGTTTTTGCCGTCGCCGGCAAAACCCGCCAAGGCAGTAGACCTCAAGCAACGCTGGTCAACAACAACAGAAAAAAAAGACCGCTCACATGCACGGGGGCTGAGTTTATTCGGGCACACGTCATGCGCACACGACCTCTTGGTTGGATGCCGGAGAGGGTAAGGAAGAGATTTGGCTTGCGAAGGCTACGGGGAGGAGCGGCAAGGGTTTTGAGCTCGCCTCCTCTCATCCTCGTTTCGCGCCACTTCAAAAAGAGTTTTCCCAGCTTCAAAAGTTTTTTGCAGTAAAACGTTCCTCATCGGACACCCAACAACTTCCACGGTCTAACTAAAATTTGGTATGGGGCCTGGTGAGTGGCCCTTTAAAACTTCCGTCGAATGCTCAAATAGAAAGCGAACCCCACCCGTCTTGAATGATCATAAAACAATGCAGGAAGGGGGGGGGGGGGGATCGCTCAAGTAGCAATAATGAACTTGGATTTTAAGGGTGGTAGCAATCACAGGCGCACTTGCTATCTCGGCGAGTATCAGTGCGGTTTCAAGGCGAAAAAACTGTGCGAAAAAAGCACTTCTCCCTAGAGCGGCTGTGTTGGCTCACACTCGCGTTTTGTAGGAGTTCTGCGATATCGAATCCAAAAAGTGGGCTGCCAGTCTTGCTTCCTACAACATCGAATTTTTTTGCTATGACATTCATTGCATTGCATTCAACGCGCCGTCGTGTTGCCAGAACTGTTCGGCTAATCGCGAAAGCTACCAGCCTGCGTACTCATGGGTTTCGCTCTAACAATCAGCAAAAATGTTCTAACATCAAGCAAAAATGTTTTTGCTCTAACATTGAACAGGGGTGATGTTTAATTCAATCCGGATCGTCTCGCCGCGCACGCTTTCGAGATGTCACTCCTCCATCATCATCCGAGTCTTAACTTGTAAGTAATGCCTGGATTGATCAACTGAAATCTAATGAATCCAATTTTGATTCGGCACTTGGCGAATAGTCCGCATCGGAAGAACCACCGCACAATTCTCTGGCACCAGAGAAACCGGCACACACTACCGCAGCGTAAGGTAACTGCATGATTGAGTGCAGAGAAGAAAACTGTGCAGTTGTGTACCCGTCCGAAAAACAACACCAGTGAAAAAGCTATAATATTTCTTCGTCTTTATGCCAGAGACAAAGTTGTTTTTGTTTTTGTTTTTTTTAGTCCCCAAAACAGGAAATACAACCACGCTAGCGTCGTTTGTGTAATTTAGCGTCGCACAGAAGCAGATGCAATCTTGCACCACGCAACAGTAAATGACATAGTCACTATGGTCACCTCTTTAAGAAATTAGAAACCAGAAGGTCATCAGCTTTGTAGACGCAAGCATGTGGCAGCACATGCCAAGCAAGAAAAATGACAAAGGCCTCAGCCGCACCTCGGGCGCACTTGAATGCGCAAGCAATAGCCGGTGCCACTTTGTGAAGCAAAGAGCTACAACAAGAGACATTGGTGCATGAAAAACATTCCAGAGAGTATTCACTTGGCGTCATCCGCAAGGTGCGCTAGCGTCGTTCCAGGATGCCGCCGTCTTGGCAGTCTCGATGGTTTGATGCCCTTGCGATAGCTGCGGTGATGCTGTGGAGCTATCTGTTTTTGTTTTCTTGGTGCACCTGTGAGCTGCGATGGATTTAAGTGCATTAACATGTGAGGCAGATAAACCTGCGGGATAGCGCTACAGGAGAAAATGCGTCTGTGCGGCAAATAGCTCGGCATACTGGCTCATGAGTACACTCGCTTACACTCATTTGAACGTGGTGAGTGTGAGTATGAGTGAGTAGGAATGAGTATGAACGTGAGTGAATACTCATGAGTGTGAGTATGACTGAGTATGAAAGTGAGTGAATACTCCGAGTGTGAGTAGAAGTGAGTATGAATGTGAGCGAGTACTCGTGAGTGTTAGCGGACGAGAGTGAGCATTCAGAGTATGAGCAGTCGTGAGTGTAAACGTGAGTTAGCACACATATGAGGGTCATCGAGTAGACATGAGCATGAATGTGAATGAGTACACATGTGTGAGTAGTCTTGAGTGTGAATGTGAGTGAATACTTATCAGTGTGAGTAGTCGTGAGTGTGAACGTGAGTGTGTACCCATGAGCATGAGTCGGTATGTTGCACAGAGAAATGAGGCGACACACGCAGTGAGTGGTCATACTGAGGAACTGCCCTAATGGTGCTGACATTGTTATCAAGCAGCAGATGACTAGACAAGTGGTATGATGCCACACACATGCAAAAAAAAAGTTTTATTGCGATATTGTGTGAGCTCAGTGAAAGAAGTTTCAAGTTGGAAGAAAACAGGAAACAGAACTAACAGTCAGCAAACGAGATTTGACTTTTCTTCAAAAGGTAATTGTCAATCGTGCAACACATTGCGATCGACTAGCGTGTAGAAAACGAGGCCAGCTACTCCAAACATCATGCGGCTGGCATTCTGATGTTGCGCTGTTCGCATACGCTGTGTGCTCTGGCGCCATCGCGCACCATTGCGTCAGCGCCTGTCTCGGCGCAGCAGTGTCTGTGGTAACGGCACCTCCTCTCTGTCTTGTGAAGTGCGCTGCTTGTTTGGTTGTACTGCATATGAGAAAGTTTTAGCAGGTTATGGAGATACAGAACGCAAATATGATACGGGACTACGGTACCGTTTGTCCTGTGTCGCTCGTTGTGCTTTCGCCGCTCCTAACTCCAGTAAAAGCACCCAAACACCACAAAAGGGCTTTTGTGTACTAAGTGAATCTAATGGCTTTTGTTTATTGAAAACTAAGTTGAGGTGCAGATATAGTACAGCGTTTACAGCTCGACTCGTACGGTGCTTAAGTCGTGAAGTGATTTCGCAGTTCTCTTTTCATTGGCGCACAGCGTCTGCCTATTACAAGATGGGAATCCTGCCTTCTTGTTCGTTAAAATGTACATTCCGAGATGAAGCATTAAATGGGGATGCGAGAATAAAATAGCGATTTTCTAAAAAAATATACGTTGAAATTTTAGTTGGTTTCAATTGCTCATTCATAAAGAAGATGCTTATCAAGTATGGTTGTCATCTTCACGAGACAGTTGCATGCATTTGCTGGGGAAAGCATACCTGAAACCTATTTTGAAAGAGTGGTTCCTACACGGTCAAAGAGGCCAAACGCAAAGCGAATGCCCGTGTACATTTTCATGCCTTTCATCTACGGACACTTTTATGGGCACTGAACTATTGAGGACAAACAAAAATAGTTTATAAAGGCATATTTCTAGTCTCGGCGACTGCAGAGTCTCTGGAAAATTGTAACTGACGCTCGAATTGGCGGTAACTAATCTCATAAGAGATCTCTTGGACACCATCGCATTATTGACAATCTATAAAGGCACCTGCATTCACACCAATTATGAAAAAAGCAGGAACCCTTATCTGAAACGTCATGACACCACCGTTTAAAGAGTCAGAATACTCTGGCTGGTAACCCTGCTGAGGGGGCTAAACGACACTCCCTCGAGTGGCAAGTGATCCTGTAATTTCAATACATTCAACTGACTCCCGCTAGCTTCGCGCGACTACCGTTAAAAATGAAGTATTCATTTTGAGTAAGCCCGATAACACTTTCTCGTTGTGCCTAGTCACTGTAAAAAAAGCAACAGAGAGAGCTCAATTTTTAACATTTTTTTCAAGAAAACTCGTCCAAATAACTCATCAAGCTATTTGGCAGAGTAAAATATGAAGTGCAAAAAGATTGCAATTTTCAATTAAACAGTTAAGGTTAGCCACGCTTACATACATGTGAGCATAGCCAGCTAAAAAGTGCGACTGTGATGTGTATGTCGAATGCTGCGAAATGCATGGCAGAAATCTGCATGAAGTTTCCATATTTATTTCTGATTATTATTTATAATTGATAACGTAGTAATTACTGGAGGTGTTAGACTTATGACTTGCTCTGTTGCCTTTCCTTCTCACCGTGAGCAGCCATGAAGGATGAAGGATGTAGAACAGGACGTAATAATGTGGCAACGAAATGGAGCAGTAATAAGAGTTTTTAAAATACTCAACAATTGGTCGGGATTAGGAAATGGTTACGAGAGTGAAAGCGACATTGAAACAGTGTGCGCGAACCAACGTGAAGAATTGGTATTTGACGCTGGCGCTTCGCAGCAAGTAAGATGGATGCGCACCCTAAGGCTTCATCTTTCAGCAGTCGAGTTGCATCAGCACATATCACGCTTTTTCTCGAATAAACGTGCACTGATTTGTAATAATTTGTGTTTGTTTTTTCACGCTTATTTGAGCATAACAGGGTCACGAATGTATGCAAAGCACAGGTAGGCGACTCACTTGTTTGAGTTCACGATTTTTGTGCAAATTTTTAATACTTTCACTACAACGACTTTTCAAAATAACGAATCATTTTTAGTTGTCCCTTGAGATTCGTTGCATCGAGATTTCACTGTATATACATTACTGATGACTGCATACCTATTCATTTTACATTAATGTGACAGTTGCACTGCCCCCATCTTGTCAGTAGTGCTGAAAATGACACCAAGTGTCACCACTAAGTCCGTTAATGAAGGTCAACGCTACGGAGGTCAAACTCCTGAACTTGTGCTGGCATGCTACACTGTATTAGGAGAAGGGGAAGCGCGCTGTCATGGTTTGGAGAAATTAGGCTTTTTTTGTTTCTCCCCTTCAACAACACCTCCATGTCTCCCCTCTAAAATCCATGCTCACTTGTCCACGTCCCCAGCAGCGCAGTGCTTTTCACATGAGGAACAATGGCACTGCAAACTGCTGAAGTTTACTTATGATTAGCAGGCTGTCGACCAGTTCTGCCTCACAGGCCAGCTGCTCTTCATGACATCGGTGCCGGAATTCGCGGCTGGCTGGAAAACTCTCAAGCTCTCTCCCGGAAGTCACATTACAATCGAACCATGAGACATCCTCCAGTGTACATGTGTAAATAATTCCCCAGTGTCGCTTACTCCTGCCTCATTCAATGATGGCTACCGTTCAGTTGTGATATTGTCCCACCTATGACTTCGCATAGGCGGTCAGCAGTATTGACTAAATAAATAAATAAATATTCTTCAGCCAGACAGCGGTCGTCATAACGAAATCACCTTTTTTTGTTATCCATTGGTGTATAGTTGTTTAAAAATGCTTTGTGTGCATTGGTAGACAAACATGTCCCACTCGTTTCTATAACAAACGATAGATTAAATCCCTGGTTTACAAAAAAGTTCAAGCGCATGAGGAGCAGAAAGAAACGATTGTATAATATCGCCAAGAGCCTTCGAACATCATCCTCATGGCAGAATTACAAATGCAATCTTAAAACATATTGCTCAGCTTTAGGCGAAGCAAAGGACAAATACTTCTCTAATAACCTTCCTGAACTACTTAAAAACAATCCAGCTAAGTTTTGGAAAATAATAAGCCCCAACCACGAATCTATATGATATCTGCTTACACAGCAGCAGCAATGTTCCTTTTCCAAATAGCGAGTGTTCATCGGCTCTTAATTCATTCTTCAGTTCCGTATTCACAAATGAGGACACTTCAAGCGTACCTTACGTTTCTGATTTCAGCTACCAATACATGGAACCTATAGATATCACATTAGAGGGACTATCATCACTCATAAATAACCTTAAGATGTCTTCTTCTTGTGGCATAGATGGCATAAACTCAAAAATGTTACGAAATACAGTAACAGTGTCAAGCTAAATTCTTCTTCACATATTTAAGCAGTCACTTGCGACTGGCCTCCTTCGTACAGACTAGAAAATGGCAAAAATCATACCGGTATTTAAAAGTGGCAATAAATCATCATGCGAAAATTACTGACCAATCTCCTTGACATGTATTTCTTGCAAGTTACTGGAACACATTATCGCCTCAGAGATCTACAGACACCTTGAAACTCACAAGTTCTTTTTTCATAATCAGCATGGTTTTAGAAAAGGCCTATCATGCGAGACACAGTTGCTTGAATTTGTTACAGACCTACACACTAACTTGAACAACAACCAACAAACTGACTACTTTTTTCTGGACTTTTCGAAGGCGTTCGATCGCGTCGCACACTGTCGCCTTATTTCAAAACTTTCAGCTCTTCAATTGGACTGTTTCACTTTATCATGGCTCCGGAACTTTCTTTCTGATCGTTACCAGTTCACCATTGCAAATACTTTCTCGTCCTCCTTAACTATAGTATCTTCTGGTGTACCACAGGAAAGCGTCCTCGGTCCTTTGCTCTTTCTCATCTTTATTAACGATCTTCCACAAAATGTGTCCTCCACTATAAAAATATTTGCTGACGACTGCATTGTCTATCGCACAATAGTTAATACAGACGACCATCTGGTTCTTCAGCATGATCTCGAACAAATTAGTAACTGGTGCAGTAAATGACTAATGTCATTGAATACGTCAAAATGTAAGTTAATGTCATTTGCTCGGAAGCCTATAACTTCCCTACATTCGTACAATATCAATAAAGATATTGTTGCAATAGCTACACAATATAAGTATCTAGGCGTTATATTCACTACAAATCTTTCTTGGTCAGAACACATCACCTCCGTTTCAGCCAAAGCCTCCCAATCTTTGGGTTACTTGCGACGAAACTTAAGAAATGCTCCTTCGCATGTTCGCAAATTAGCATACCTTACCCTCGTTCGCCCTCAACTCGAGTACGCTTCCCCTATTTGGTCCCTTCACCAAAAATACCTTACTGACATGTTGGAACGAATTCAGAACAGGGCAAGCCGCTTCATTTCTAATGATTTTAGCTATCGATCTAGCGTCACACAAATCAAACTTAACCTTTCATTGCAATCATTGAGTACTCGACGTGACATTGCCTTGCTGACACTATTTCACAAATTCATTCATTCATCTCGAACAACACTAGCATGCTTGAAAAGACCCTACTTCACTTCACACAGGCTTTATAATCGCCTTAGCTATACCCGCATTTACGAATCAACACGTGCATTCAATAGCTCTGCGCTTCCATGTGCAGTCCGGTGTTGGAATTCCCTGCTGGATAGCATCGCATGTCTGACAAACATTCATGCTTTTCGTGATGCATTGACCAGTTATCTGGCCAACGAGGTGTAAAAAAGCAATCATTGAGTACTCGACGTGACATTGCCTTGCTGACACTATTTCACAAATTCATTCATTCATCTCGAACAACACTAGCATGCTTGAAAAGACCCTACTTCACTTCACACAGGCTTTATAATCGCCTTAGCTATACCCGCATTTACGGATCAACACGTGCATTCAATAGCTCTGCGCTTCCATGTGCAGTCCGGTGTTGGAATTCCCTGCTGGATAGCATCGCATGTCTGACAAACATTCATGCTTTTCGTGATGCATTGACCAGTTATCTGGCCAACGAGGTGTAAAAATGTTTGCCATTACCACAGTGTGCTCTATCCATTGTAACCTTTTTGCAGTCTCTTATTGTATTGCACCGTAGTGTCGCTTATATATTTCCTTATTATCTGTTTTATCTTTGCTAGTGTTGTTGATTTCTTTTTTATTTTCTACTGCTTTTCTTATTATGCGATCTGCTATATGACCGCTGTTCATGAACTTTGTGTTTTTGTAACTACTACGGAAGTCCACCTTTTTGTACTGTCCCCCTTACATAATGCCTCAATGGAGGCCTGTAAGGTATTTTTAAATAAATAAATAAATAGTTGTTTCATGTTAGCAGCCACTCATTCCTACCTCTCTCTACCACGCTATACCAACGGACTGTCTCTCGAAAAGGACACCTCAGCCGGTACACACGCGGGGAAAGGGGATGAAAAGGGAACAGAGTGAAGGAAAGACCAAAGGGGGCAGCGGGGACTGCCGTACCCCCTTTGTGCCACCCGATCTTGTGATGACGCGCCAAATGGATTGAGGAGGAGATGCGAAAAATGTTGCCAGTCGGTAAAACGGTTTTTTTTTTCTTACTTGCAGTGACAACCAAAGGTGCAACAGCTGTGCCAATTGTGCCAATTTGATACTATTCCGAATTGTTGCGCTGAGATGCGGCAAAACCGTGAAATTTGCCGAAGTTGTGCCACACAGTGCCAAAATGCCCAGCCAGCCTCCAAATTTTTTCAGGTGCACTAATTTCAGCCAGAAATCAAGGCCACATCAGCCACCTACAGTTTGCGCCATTTTTCAAAGTGCGCAGACCTCAACTAAAGTGCCTAGAAAATAGTTCAAATATTCTAGGCACCCGCCCTATGCTTGTGAGATGCGATCGACCAGATAAGGTCACAACGCTGCACGCTCATTGGCCCACTGACTGCAGCGGATGCCTATCGGCGGGATGACGCAACTTCAACACAAAAATGCGTTCCTGTAGCCACCAATGCTTGGTAGGAAATGTAAATTTCCTATCCTTAAAATGTGGCTATGGCTTGTTAGGAACTAAAGCGGGAAGCTTATGCCACATTTTCCTCACACAAACAAGCTAGACGTGCTGGGAACGCTGGCGTTGCCAGCGGCCACGTTGATTGCCTCAGTAGAGGCAAAACATTTTTTTTTTTTTCCTGTCTTGAAGTTGTATTGTCCCGGTCACAGTCCTGGCGATAGATATCCGGTACCATCGCCGAACCAACGAGCACGCGCTATTGTTGCTTTACCTGGGTCGAGCACGCCTTGCAAGGGAGCTGAAGTGGCACTTTACCCCACAGTGAAAGAAAAAAAAAAGGGGGGGGGGGGGGAGGTGTAGCGGTTAGAAAAACTTTTGGCTTCGGTTCTAATCTGCTTGAGCCACCTTCGCCGCAGTATACCGGTGTCCTGCAGAAAAGTGTATTGAGATTTAGAAGGAGTTGTTAGCTCTAGTGGGACACTGCACATTTTGCTCACTTACTCATGCATTTGTATGCTGCACAATTGTCAGTGTCAGTATAATCACTGCTGTCTAAATAAGCTAGTGGCACTTATTTTAAGCAGTGTATAACATTTCTGCTTTCCTAGTAGTAGTGAACAACTTTATTAAGGCAGCTGACAGTTTCCTAAGTGGCGAGGACTAGCTGTCAAGCCATGCCTGGTCGCCACTTCATCAGCGCATTTATCTGATGGCCTGGAGCTGGGTGTCCAGGCTTCTGGTCGTGAGGATTCTCTCCCACGCCTCACTTGAAGGTGACTGTCTTAGGAGGTTTGGTGGGGGAGGGTCCTTGCTGCATCCCCAGATGATGTGGTCCAAGGTTGCTGTCTGTGTCTTGCAAAGGGTGCACGTAGATGTAAATAAGGCTGGGTATATGTGTCTGTATATGTAGGGGGAAGGAGATGAGTTGGCTTGAAGCCACCGCCAGGTAGTTTGTTGAGCTTTGTTTAGTTGCGGGGTGCGAGGGTGGTCTGGTTTGCCTTGATAGCTTGTAGTACTGCGTGATGTCGTGAAAGGTGATGAGTGGTTCAGTTGCTTCGATATCGTGATCCGAAGTCTGGCCCACCGCTCGGCGTATGAGCCCCCAAGCTTCTATGTGGGCGGCTTCGTTACCTGGGTTTCCTGCGTGCACTGGGACCCAGATGAGTTGGATTAAATGGGGATCGTCATCGTCGGTGCTGCTGGCAGCAGTGTCGCCTGAGGTGTTGCGTGCCGCTTGGGGCAGAGGACGGAAGATGCGCGCTGTGGTTGGGGGAAACAGTGCCACGGGCAAATCGGATGATGGCAGATTTGGAGTCACTAATAACTGTTTCAAATCCGGCCATTGCGGCGAGTGCTATGGCAGCTTCTTCAACCTCGGTGGGGTCCTTCTTGCGTATGGAGCCGGAACACATCGTGGTAGGCTCTCAATCGATTGACTGGGGTATGTTTCGACGAGACATTGATTGCATAGGCCTGTTTGGAGGCTGGGTTTCCACATTGACGTGAGCTGTCTTAGTGTTCATACCGTAGGTATTGTGAAGGTTTCTGAAGCGGGCCGATTGTCTACCGTTCCGTCATGAATGCCGGCCAGCATGTTCTCCGGAAACGGCTGCACAATGGAGCGCAGTCTGATGAGGGGTGGTAGCAAGATCAAGTCTTGTCTGCTTGATGACGAGGGAATGCCAATACATTGAAGTATCCATCTTCCATTCTTACTACCACGCAATCATTCAATTTGTGCAGTTTGGTGAGCTTCGATAAGTTCGTCTATTGTATTGGGAATTCCAAGGCTGAGGAGGTGCATGGTGGATGTGGTGCGGGAGAGGCACAAGGCGATCTTGTGGACTGTGCGAATAAGTCTGTATACTTTTTCTTTTTCAGCCTTGAGGAGTTGTAGGTACTGTGAGGCGTAAGTGATTCTTGTGGTTACAAAGGTGTTTAACAGCTCAAGAAGTTTCTTTTCTTTCATGCCGTGTTTCCGCACAGAGATTCTTCCTAACAGACGGGCAGTCTGAGTGACGGTGACCGCAAGCCTGTCTAGTACGACAGCATTGCTCCTGCCGGCTTGTACGTGAAGGCCGAGAACGCGCATGTGCTGCACTATTGGTATTTCGGTACCGGCGATCCTGAGAGTAGGAGGATAAGAAGATTTTGAGAGTAGGAGGAGAAGAAGAAGGAGGAGTTCAGATTTCTCCACTGAGCACTCGAGACCCGCATGCACTATGTATTCGGCCACTGTGTTCACAGCACATTGCAGTGCCTCCTCGATCTGTCCGTCAGAGCTGGTAGTGGTTCATACCGTCACGTTGTCTGCGTATAGGGTGTGTCGGATGCTGGGTATGCGGTCCAGTAACTGTGGGACTTGGCTAATTACAAGGTTGCAGAGGAAAGGTGGAAGAACGGCTCCCTGTGGCGTGCCTTTGTTTGATAGGGCAAGTCACTTCGTGGCGTTGCTGTAACACAAAAAGTTCCACAGTGCGGCCTTGTAAGAAGGAGTACACATAGTTGTAAATACATTCCCCAGGGTTTGTTGAAGCAAAGTGCTGGGCTGTCCCTTAATGTGTCACGTTATCGAATGTCTTGCGTAGGTCTATGCCTAGCATTGCTCGCGTGCCCACACATACAGGGTCTTCAAATAAATCGTGATAGATTTGTACCAGGGCGTCTTGAGTAAGTAAGTGAGCACGAAAACCGAGCATGGTTGGAGGGAAAAGGTTTTGCTCTTCTACAAGTGTTTCTAGCCGAGCCAAGACCACGTGCTCAAATAATTTGCCAAAGCATGAAGTTGAAATGGGGCAACAATTTGACAAATCTGCCTTTTCTGCCGCGCTTTGGTATAAACATTATTTTCACGTGCTTCCATTCTTCCGGTATACTACCGGCATGCCAGCAGTCATGGAAATATTCGGTGTGGGCAGTTACTGACCTTGCATCTAGGTTGCAAAGTGTTTTGTTGGAGACGCCATCTGGACCTGGTGCTGAAGTTGTGCTAAGCTTTAGAATGGCTGCATACACTTTGGCTTCTTTGGTGTCGGCATCGAGAGTTGGGTTTGGTTTACCTTCATAGGGTGATAGGGGTGTCAGTTGGTGGGCTTGGTCGGTTGGTGGGCTCGGTCGATGTATTTGTCCACCAGGTCGATTAGTAGATCTTCCTGTGATTCGGGGTGTTGGTGGACAAGTCGCTTAAGTCTGTGCCGTGCGGCTGTTTTCGAGTCGTCGGGATCCAGTAAGTGGCGTAACAGGTGCAACGTCTTCTTGTTGCCTAGCTGTCCATTGAGTCCGCTGCACAGCTGGCCCCATTGTTGGCGGGCGAGGTAGGTACTGTGTCGTTCGATTTCTTTGGAGAGGGTCTGTATGCGGTGACGTAATTTCTTGTTGTAGTGTTGCTTCTGCCATCTGCGCAGCAGGCTTGCATGTGCGTCCCACATGTGGAGGATACGAGAGTCTGTGGCAGGCATTTTCTATGCTACTTTACTTTCGCATGTTGTGAGTCGCACATGGTCGTTTAGTGAGGCTCTTCATTCCTTGCAGTTTGTAATGTGTTCTCGGACTTCATTTTCGTGGACGTCTCTAAATTTGGGCCACTCTGTGATTCGAGCGAGTACTTTGTGCACTCTCTTGGCAGCGGACGTCTGCACCTGGATGGCAATGATGTAGTGGTCATAACCAGCGAGTTGACAGGTGTTCTCCCATCTGGCCTGCGCAATATTCTTGCAGTATGCAAGATCAGGTGACGTGTCCGCCTACACACGCTGTTTCCTATGTGGGTCGGTGACTGGTGCAGGTCATTTAGTAGAGTGAGACGGAGGTCCTGACTGAGTTGCCATAGCTTCTTGCCTCGTTTGTTTATCTGCAGGTAGCCCCAGTCAGAATGCCTGGCGTTGAAATCTCCCATTATAAGCAGTTGTGTACCTTAAAATAGCAATGTGGTTTTCTGGAAGAGCAGGTTGAAGTCGTCACCGTGTGCCCAGGGTGCGCAATGTACATTGAGGACAAAGACTGACTGATGCGAGCATTTTCGTAGAAGAATTTCCACAACTGTGTGTGGAATGTCCGGGAATTCTAAGTAGTGTTGTTTTGCCGTGAGGCTCTTGTGGATGAGCGTGCCTGTACTGGGGCTTCTTGGTTGTGCAGGTCGGTGAATTGTTCAAAAGCGATGTAACCTGGGAGTGACATAGCAGCTGTTGTTTCCTGTAGTGCGAGTCTGGAGGTGTTTGGCAACTTGGCAGTTGAGTTTCTTGTACCAGCAGCTGCAGGTGGGCTTTCTTTTTACGGAAGCCTCTGCAGTTCCACTGCCATAGAGTCAAGTGGGTGCTGACCATGATGCATCTGCTGGAGTGTTACTTGAGGGTGTCGTGAGTTCGCTGTGCTGGGTGGAAGAATGAGAGGACACTCTGTTGCGTATGATAGCTGGTGCTCTGGCCATGCTTTGTTCAATTACTGCAAAACTGGTGTCTGTGGCAGTTCTGAGTGCTTCTAATCCAGGTGGATTTCATGTTTGAGAATCGTGCCTCTATGTTCATTAGGCGTAAGTCTACGGTTGTGAAGGCTTCTGTTAGGGCGGCACGAACGGCGTCAGCGACTGTGGTATGGACTGTCATGCGGAGGGCTTCGGCAACGGATGCGTTGACCATTTGAATAATTCTTGCCATTGTGTCCTTTTCGGATTGCAGCGTTTCTATGGAAGTCGTTGCTTTACGTTTAACTTCTGCAGCTGGTTGGGGCTGTGGAGTTGAATTATGCACGCACTGGCTGGCCTTTGCCAGTCTACTTTCTAGAGAGCGATTCTGCGCAAGCAGCACTTTGATCTGAGCTTGTTGCATTGCCATTTGGGGTTTCAACACATTGATTGTTTGAGTAAGTTCCTTGACGAGCGGGTCATGCGTGGAGGCGCACGATTTTGATGGCTGCGGAGGAGATGATGAAAGCAGAGACGCTTTGCCCAGCGTCTCCGCCACATTCAGCCACAGAACTTCGGTAGCTTTCTACAAAAATGGGCAGAGGTTGGTCTATGTATCGAGAATATTGCCCAATTTAGATCACTCTAACTAAAAACGTAATTGCATAAATGGATAAAATTAAACGCTCCATTGGGAAATGTTATTTTCTATACACGTCCCAAAAATAAACCTCCTCAACTGAGTAGTTAACGGATAGTCTACAGCTGAAGTTACTAAATTTGGCTGTTTTCCAAGAAAGACCAGCAATAAAGTAGAAAGCTTACATTAATTTGCTACATTGAAGAAATAGATAAATATGAAATAGTCCTGAATGTGCCGTGAAAGAAGCAGTGCTGTAACTATAACAGTTTTTCAGAAAATGGTCACAACTGAGGCACAGTCAGTCCAAACCATGTAATTAGTGCTTATTTTAACTGGCCATTCCAAAACAGTAACGGTTAAGTTGATTTTAAAAGACATATTTAAAATATACAAAAATCAAGCTTTTCAATCTTGTACAAGTCAACTACATAAAATCAGTTGGAAATGTGGCAAAAACGGTGTGTTCATGCTGCCGGAAGGAAGTTTCATTGCAAAGAAAAAGCATCAGCTCATTCCTTTTCAAAAGATTACACAAACAGGCTTGGATAATTTTAGAGCTGAAATTGAGGTTACCTACAATGAACTTATTGATGAGATCTCTCGCCTATATATAAACGTCACTTCCCACAAAAGAAGTTTAGGTAAGGTAAAAATTAAGAAAGCCATGGATAACCCCCAATTCACTAAACAAATTAATTGCAAAAACACGCTTTATCACACATTCATCAATACTAAAGATCCAAGTGTATTGAAAGAATACAAAACGCTTAGAAAAAAACTAAATGGTGCACTAAAATCGCACAAGAAATGTTATTTTCAATCTGAGTAGGACAGCTCCTTGAATAAACCCGACGTGCTGTGGCAAAAGCTTAATACCATCTTAAATCGCCGTAATTCATCTCCACATGTAGAAAAGCTACTTATTGATGGCTGTGAAATATTTGGTAATGATTTGGCAAATAAATTTAACAATTGTTCTGTGAGCAACAATAATGCTTTTTCATCTGCTGATTATTCAAAATTTATGCCAGCCAGGAATTCATCCTGCTTTTTCCTTCACCCATTTACAGAGTCTGAAGTACTGTCTGTTTTTCATTCGCTTAAAAATAGCTTTAGTTGTGATGTTGATGGCATGCAGGTTCGTCCAATCGAGTATATGCTTGACATTCTTTGTACATATGTCACCCATATTTTTAATCTGTCTTTGGGGAGCTCTATCTTCCCCAGGAGGATGCAGATTGCAAGAGTTTCCGTGCTTTACAAAAAGGGGACGTAAATGATATAAAAAATTTGAGACCAATTTTAATATTACCATTATTATCCAAAGGGCTCGAAAAGCTTATTTATACATGAGCAAATGTCTCAAGTTTTTAAGCATAATCTTATCTCTGCATCTCAATTTGGATATAAGAAAAGCTTGTCGATTGAATTAGCCCTACTTCTGCAAAAGGAATTGATTTTATCACAATTCGAAAGCAAAAATCTTGTGCTCAGCCTTTAGATTGATTTCACTAAAGGATTTGATCGCATCCATCATTCGATATTACTTAAAAAGCTTGAAACTTATGGTATTTGTGGGCACATTCCAAACCTTGTGAAGTCTTCTTACCTTGATCACCGTTATCAATACGTACAAAGTGAATGGTAGACGAAGAAAGTGCTTAACAGCGCAAATGACAGGAGGGGATAGAATTTGCGCTGTTAAACACTTTCTTCATCTACCATGCAGCACCAACCAGCCCAATCAAGCACTTTGTTACAAATTGAAGGTTGCCGTTCAGATCTTGAAACATATCAGTAGAGGTGTTCCTCAAGGCAGTATTCTCAGCCCATTTCTTTTTATCGCTTACATAAATGACCTGGTAAATATATACGGTGATGCAAAATACGTCATGTGCGCTGATGACGCTAGCTCATTTTTTTCTTCACCTGAACTTGGTAGCTTTCAGAACAACGACAACGCCGCTTTAAAAGCTCTCCAAGAATGGTCAGCAGCAAATGTTCTTCAAATTAATACAAAAACAACTAACGCCGTAATTTTCAAGCCAAAATCTAAGCACATAAGCTGCAATGACATCACCCATCTCCATGCACATGAAGAAAATCGATATAGTAAATATTGTAAAAATGTTGGGAGTCACCTTTACACAAAATGTGCCTTGGGGTCTACTTGGCGAATCAATTTTATTCAAGTTATCTCGGGTTGTCGGTATGATGGCGTGTCACAGATGTATGTTACCGTTTAAAATAAAGCTTCTTGTCTACAACACACTTTTTTTTTCTTCCTTATACTATTTTTTTCTTTCTTATACTATTGTTTTTCAACTAATCTTGAAAGACTTCACATAATGCGGAAAAAGGTTTAACGATCAGTTTTCAATGTGCCATATAACTCCCACACTTCTGATTTACTTTTGAAAGCAAATATAATTTGCGTGTTTAACCTTTATAATTACAGGTTAAGTCGCATTCAAACACAGAATAAAAAAACTTAGTTTTTTCATGAGCTATTTAATCTAGCAAAAAAAAAAAACATTTATATGGCGCTCTTCACACAGAACAGTGGAAGGTGGTCACCGCGCAGACAAATTATTCCATGCTGCGAATATCTTACACCTTACCAATTCTGTTGAACTCATGTCATAAATCAAACATTAAAATACCAATAGTTATAGTGTGAGAATAGAACAACAACAAAGAGACAACAAAGGCCCGAAGGACACAAGCGCTTCTCGTCTCTTGTCTCTTTGTCGTCGTTCTGTTCCCGCGCTAGAACTATCATGTCATACCAACTAGCCCAAGCTGCCACACCTCTAAATTGAAATACCATTTACTTCTGTACGAGCACTGCATGACCATTTCATCAATTTATGCTCACATAGTAAATAAGAGTAATGCTGATGTAACTATTCATGTATGAATTAACAGTAATTTTTTCTTGTTTGTGTCTCATCATGTGTGCGGTCATTGCCTGCATTGTAGATGCGACTACGGGCCCCTGTCAAGTTGCTTGTGTTTCAGGTAGCTTTTACCCGCAGTCTCCTCTATCGTTGATGGAAATAAAGAAGTTATTATTATTATTATTATGTTCCAGAGATTCTGTTAATGTTTAATGTTCATCTGCTATAAGTGTTGCTCTGAGCTAAATTATGTTGTCACCCACGCAACCGCAAGACAGTCCTATAGTTGCCTAGGGATACTTACCGGTGAATGCAGTAACACAGTAAAGCTAGTGAACCATAGTGCATATTATTGGTGCTTTGGTTCTTTGGTAGACTACAACTTCTAAAGCAATGAAGAAGCTAAAGCATGACTGAAGTCATGCTTTAGCTGCTTTAGCTTCTCCAGCAAAGCCAACTGGTACTATAGTTTTAAATATGTTAGAGCCTCATCTATCTATGGGTTTGAAACTAATTTTGCTTTGCAACATTAGCTTATAATCTTGGCTCCTCGGTGCTGTTTTTCCTGACCCAGTGCCAATGTTCATGCTCTTTTTTCTTTAATTGTTGTTGGAAAGCATGACTAATTTTGATGTAATTAAGAAGAAAATGTATTGTCACACACACATGTTTATATTTGTACATTTGTAACCATGCTTTTTGTTAAACTACATAAAGGTACAGTTTTCAAAACTGATATTGCATGTAAGCTGATTATTTTTGTCATGCTGCTGCAGGCATTCGTTCGAATTTTCATTCCATGGAAATGCCCAGGTGGTTTCCCATATTTTTTCCTATCATTCTAAATAAAATGTCAATGACACAATTGTGGTTTATTTGAATTTTAGGCTCTCGAATGTTGGTAATGTAGCAGCCTGTAGGCAATGCATTTCATTTTGGTGTGACTGGACTGCTGTACCAGGATGTGTGATATTAATATCTGAGCTCATGAACATGGAGAGTCGCAGAAGCAAGGCAGTGCGATTTACTTGTGAATTTTACATGATGTATAAAGTTGTGTTCTTCTATGATTCTAAAGGGAATGCGATTTAGGAATGCGATTTAGGAAAATGGGAAATGTGGTGAATAAAATGTTGCAAATACATATTCACAGATTTTATTTCATAGTGTACACTCCATCACATAGAAAAAAAAAGGTTTTTCAAGCCATGAACGCCTCTAACAGAAGCACTCAGCATGAATAAAAAATAATGTTCTGTGTTGATCTTGATCTTTCGTGAGGCATGAAAGATCTAATCATGATTTACTTCACCTTTTTCTAAAAAATGAAGCAGTTCTTTACACTGCTGTGTTATCTACAGGGTGGGAACAGGGTGCATGGGTTTGTGAGCAGGCTAAAATGCCTTTCGTTGGAGGCTTAGGGCATTCAAAAAGACATTTTGGAGTAGACCTTGAGCAGTCAGACAGGCCTTCTTGAGCAGGTTTGGAGTAGAGAGAATGTTCATGCAGATCTGGCCCTTTTTCACTGCACTTGTGAAGCAACATTTGTCCAATGCTGCAATTTTCAAACCCTAAGCTAAATTTTACAATAGCCTTGTTATCGCCATATCAACAGTATGGATATTCTCGGCGGATTTTTTCGTTGCCGTCATGTCCTGTATAAATCCCAAATTGATAAAATCCACCAGCGCATCATATGTTCTACCCGCTGATGAAAGAGCACCCGAGTGGTGAACGAACGCGGCGGCTGAAGCAGAAATCAAACGAGCCAGCTCATCACCGTTGATCAGAGGGGGCATGAAATAATATCACCCCATTCGGGAGGCCTGCCATCAAAGCGGAGAGAAAACACCCTGCCGTCTTGAAAGAGCATAAAAGGGAGGTGTCGCTCGAGCAGCAATCATGAACTTAGCTCCTAAGGACGCGTGCTAGCTTGGCAGCCATCAGCAGGTGGCCTGTATGCGTACACGTCTATGTGCTACGTTCTCATCGCAGGGAGACTGTGCAAAAAGTGTTTCTTTCACTAAAGCGGCGGTATTCTTTTACCCCAGCGCTTTGTAGACTGTTACGCGATACCGAATTCAAAAGAGATAGCTGCCAGCGTCACTTCATGTAACATTACAATTTGTTGCTATTGCATTCATTGCTGCACCTTGCAGTGAAACTATGACTTTTTCGCTATGTTCAGCTGACCCCCACCCCCCCTTTTTTTAACAGTCCTGTACTCCTGTCCTTGCTAGGCTGTTCCGGGAATCGGACACCCCCCTTTTAGGAGCACCATAGCCGTCATGCTTTTCTTTTCTGAACTCTACCACCAAGTTATAAAAAAAATCATAGTTTCAATGCTAGTGTGAAGCAATTAATTCTATAGCAGCATTATACAAAGTAAGACTGGCAGCTAACTCTTTTGGATTTGATATCACGAGACTCTACAAAATGCTGATGTAATACGGCATAGCCAGCGAGAAGTGTTCTTTTGGCAGTCTCTTCATGTTGAGAGCGCAGCATTCGTGGGGGAGTGTACTAGCCATTCGCGCTGACCTGACACCTGCCGAGATAGTGTGCGCGCCAGCAATCGCGACCGCGTCCTTGGGAGTCCAAAGCTCACAGCTGCTGCTAGAACGATCACAGTCGTCATGAAATCTGATACCAGCCGAGATAGTGCGCGCGCCAGCGACCCCGCCCTTTGAAGTCCGAAGCTCAGAGCTGTAATCATCATGGCTGTAATCGCTCTAGCAATTACAGCCATGATGAAACTAAAAATATAACGTCTCGATCAAACCGAAAACGCAATGTGTCAGCCACGTTTTCAGGCACGGGGCTTGATGGCTGTTGCACCTTCCGGCTAAGTCTGGTTCTGTGGCACTGATTAATGACTTTGGCCCGAAGGTTCAGTGCAGCTGTTCCTCCCTTGTATCTGGTAAACAAACAAACATGTGCACTTGTCCCACAATAAACTTTGCTCCATGAGTAAATGTGGGACGTGCACCCTTGTGCAAAGTTTCGGCTTCACCCTTTCAGGCAATAAATGTGTGATAACTGCTTATGAAAGGGCTGAAATCAACAAATGATAAAAGGCGCATGGCTGACTCTCTACTCTAGCTGTGTATTGTACTGCTATGCCAAAGCAAGTTAACAAAAGCCAGTTAACTAACTTTTTACCTATAATGCTAGGCTCGTTGTTTATATGGAAAGGCTATGGGGCGTTACAATTTAATCACGCACCCATTTTTTTTTAATCACAAACATGCATAATTTGAGATATTACCAAAATTGAAGGTCTCGGTCCAAGATATCGAAACTAAGCACGCCAGGCATGCAGGCAATGTCGCCATCGTGTCAATTCGCACTGGAACTTCACGTGGCATTACTGCAGAATTTTGTTAAAGGAAAGATGCCTAGTTGTGTGAAATACGCAAGTGAAAAATAAAAGGCCTGAAAGCATTGTTTGTTTGTTTTTCAGAATCGTAGGCTCGGTGCTGAGTTGGCTTAACTACTGTAAAATTCGTAAAAAAATGTTAATTAAAAAAATGTCACAATATATGCTTGCATCACATTCGAAAATGTTGTGCCAAAAAATACCTAGCCTGCTAGATCATTTGTAATTACTTTTTACAAGTTTTATATTTGTCGCACAAAAAGCAAATATTTCTCTCTATACTGACCCTACACTCACTTTTTATTCACCATTGGCGCCACAAATTTGAAACACAAAAAGTAATTTCAGATGATGTAATGGGTCAGAAATTTTTTAACACGATGTTTTAAAATGTGATGCAAAATTAAATGTCTGAATTTTCAAAATTACACAGTTATTCACACAATTTTTACTACAGCATAGACCGCTTATAACGTAAGTTGCAAATGTTTGTACTACTGCACTATAAACCAACATTGTGCTATGAATAACACAACTTATTTCAAAGGCCACAGTTGCACAAAACAAGTTGAGCATGTAGCCTCGGATTTCCGAGAATCAAGGCATGCAATGCCTGGTGCTTAAAACCATTCAAATATTCAAATGTTAAAAAATTAGCGACCAAAGACCCGCGTTGCCAACGAAATAGAAGACGAAGATTTGGGGGGGGGGGGCAGTACTAACTAAAGAAAGCACCATTGCCACAATACGCCGATTGCCTTTCAGCCCGCCTCAATTATACACATTACACAGAAGCTATATCGAATTACGACCGAAATTTTGTGCACCAAATGGTACTGATTGTTCAATGGGCCTCTCTCAGAAGACTAGCCTGTGCGAGTGCAGAGGCGGTGACGTTACACACCCATGATTTTTGGGGGTCACGGGGGTGGTGTCATTTCAAAATTATCACAAAAACTAACTGGCCCCCAAGATTTTCTACTGACTACTTCAGAGGCGACTGACCGCCAGTTTTGATTTAGACGATCTCCACTGGAGGCGCTGTTCGGACCTGAAAAAAAAAAAACCATTGTGTGCTCCTGAATTCAAGACATTGCAATCAAATGGCGAACTGCCATTCAAGTGCTAGCCGTGCCTCTGCGGCTTTATTTTATTGAAAGATATGTATCCCTTCTCTTAAAGTGCAGCCACCGCAAAGAGTTCCATTGATTCAGCACCAAAAAGCAACCCTTATATCGCGTGACCGCTACCAAAAATCAGCGAACGCTGATTAGGCCTAGCCTGCCTTTCGGCATGCTGTCGCTGGAAGTTTGATCAAGACAACATGAAGATTGAGCGTCAAAGTTTGCACTTAAGAACTGAACCAAAAGCAGCGCGCGCCATGCAAAGTTGGCGTTTGCGGCCGGGAGATCGACGACAAAAGCCCGCTAACTTAATGTAAGTTCGCGCACTGGCAGCTGGTACAAAATCTCGTGTCATAAAGCCATCAAACTTTTCAATATACCATCAATAGCAAATGCGATAGCTGTAGCAAGCGCTATAATGACTAGGCTCTTCTGGCCAGGAAACTCTTATAAGGACGGGATCACATGTGCCACACAAAGTGCGCGCAGCCGAGTGTTTTTTTTTTTTTTTTTTAAGGAAAAGACGGAAAAGTAAGAAAATTAAAAGTGTAGTGCAATATAACTGTCTCTCGTGGGAGGACACCTCAACCAGTCCTTTTTGCCGTCCTTCTGTGTACATGATCTTTGTATAACATGGTGTGCACTGCCATACGTTGTAATGTCTTACAAACTAGCTCGCCAATATGTTTTAAGCTGGTTTGAGTTTATTGCGACACACCATTGGTGCACTTCACTTGTTTAGTCACAACATTAGTTTAGGCATTATTGCAGTTGTCTACCCTGGGATGTTTAGTCATTATGCTGTATTGGTTAATAAAAAGTGCAGAAATCATTAAAGGATTCCAGCTATTTGCATTTTAGCCTAAACATATCTTTCAAATAATCCTGTATTTCATAAAACACAGTTGCAGTGTTCACACTGCTAAGTTGTGTGCCATGCTTGAAGAAAGCTTTGTTTTTACTTCATAAATTTATGCAATAATGCATCACTTATTTCATAGGTGGCAAAATTATTTTTCTTTACTGCATACAGCTTAGTATAGTTAGTCTTCTTAAAAGAAAAGAAAAAAAAGCTGCTTAGCGAGTAACATGGTTAAGATGAGGTGAAGTGTCATACAGCTCAATATTACTACGAAGAGCGTTTAATCACGATTTCAGGGCAACATGGCTTTGCTATTTTCACATAGGAAGACCAGGACAGTGAATTGGAACTACCAGCCGTGGTAGCTCGGCACGTAAGTTGTTGTGCTGCTAAGCTGGAGAGCATAGGTTCGGTTCCTGGCCTCGGTGGCCGCATTTCGATAAGGGCTTAATGCAAAGAACACTCATGTGCTTATATTTAGGTGCATTTTAAAGAAGCCCTAGAGGTCAAATATATTCCAGAGTCTCCCCACTATGATGCGCTTTATAATATTGTGGTCTTGGCATGCACGACACTAGCAATTAAATAAATTGGAACTGCTACAGGTGCCAGTAGTAGAACTTTTAATTACTTACTGTTCTTGCGAACGTGTTTTTCTGATTGCATTCATCGTGCCAGAATGACCAATGACATAGAGCAGCAGCAGCTGGTGATTGCTCCAATAATGCTCAGCCAGATCTCAAAGGGGGAAAAAAATGAATGTGGCCCCTTATATTTAAATAAAACCCAATAGTAACTATACTTTGACTATAAGGTCGAATTTCAACGTAATGTAGATGGCCCATTTTCCAGACTTGGCTGGAGCAAGCTTGTACTGTGTTGCCATTTATGAAAAAGAAATATTCATCAGCAGAGCAAAGATATGAATAAAAATACAGAGCTGAACTAAAGGGCCACAGTCAGTAAGTGAATTTTTCTTTTTAAGTGCACAGCTTGAATTTATTGGAAACATGTACAGTTACTAATAGCATCTGTAATGATGGTGTCTTTCTTTGAACAGGAACCCGCCTGTCTGCAAAAATGTGCTACAGTAGAGACGCACTTCTGGTGTTGTGTGACTTCACAAAAAGTGTGGTACGAATGGCTTGTGTCGGAGCCTGAAGTTGAAACTCTGCACAATTTACATGGTCGTTCTCACGCCGTAGACCTGCCTCGCCTATGCTGATGCACAAAATTCATGCTTGTCTTTTTCTGGTTGTTCTTTTTTTTTTTATTTTACTTTGGGGCGACAGTAAAATGAATTTTAAATAAAATCAAGAAAAATTGAAGTGTATTGCAAATTTTCATTTTGGTTCCTCTTTAAAACATGTAGTACCAGTGGACATGTTCAGACAAGCTTTTTTGATACTAAAACCAGAAGTCTTCATTACTTTATCTGCACGGTTTCTCGTCATAGCCTGTAAATATTAGCTTTTTCGTTTATAACAACCATTCCTGCTGCAATTCAATAATATAGTAATCATTTATAGTAAATGTAGCAGGGGTATACAAATAGCAATTTGAAAACCAAATGAACACCTTTCAAATAAGCCAATTTGATACCATTCCCAATTTTTGTGCCGAGCTGAGTTAACACCATGAAATCTGCTGAAATTGTGCCACGCTGCGCCGAAATGACCAACGAGCCTAATAATGTTCTCAGTTGTGCCAGTATCTGCAAGAAATAGAGGCCACATTGGCTACCTGCAGCTTGCATCGATAAACCAATATAATTAAGACGTGCAGACCTTAAACCACATTGTGAGATGTATACTCATTAGATGAGGACACTACCAAGACACTGTCGAAAAGATAAAGTAACAACCACAACCTTCGTGACCGCAGCAAATAGCCATTGGCCAAACGACGCACCTTCAAGACAAAATGCACTGCCACAGCTACCAATACTCTCTAGGAAATACGAATTTCCTAGTCTGTAAACGCAGCTATGACATGTTAAGAATCAAAACTGGAAGCGTGTGCCACGTTTTCTGCATGCAAACTAACTTGACCAGCGCCTCTTCTATTTATATGGAATAGAGGAGGTGCCGAGTCAACGTGCAGTGCCTTGCCGTTGCCGTTGCTATGGCAACGGCACATAAAACATTTTTCTGTCTTGAAGTTGCCTCGCTCCACTGATAGATATCTGGTGCCGTGATCAGGCTAACGGGCGCACGCCGTTGTTACTTTCCCTGGTTGAACGTGCCTAGCAAGCGAGCCCAGAACTTGTGCCCTGAACCTGACCCTATCGCGGAAGAAAAAAAGATTTTTAAAAAAAAGGAGGGGGGGGGGGGGGGGCAGCGGTTTTAAAGTTTCTTGTCCTTGTTCTATCCCATGCAGAACTCTACTTAAGCCAGCTTTGCTGCAGTACACCCGTGCCCAGCAGAAAAGCATAAAAAGGTTTATAAGCGGCTGTTAACGTTATACTCACGGAACACAGCACTCTTTGTTCCCCAATTAGTCACGCATGTATACACCACACAATTATGAGTACTAGTATGATTGGCGATGTTTCAGAATGTTAATGGCAATCATTTGGAGCACTGTATGACATTCCTACAGCCCTAAAAAAAGAAATAGAACTGTGCACCAGTATTTTTTTTAGTTTTTTTAGCCACCCCTACTAGTTAGTTTTACGAACCTCACTAATTTCAAGATCGCCCATTTGGTGAATCTACATTTGAATTCACAGAATCTGTTAAAGGATTTGACAAGCGTGGCAAATGCTGACGTGGACATTTATCACTGTTTGTACAGTGGGTGGTTAAAAGTACTGCTTATATTAAAATAACAGTACCTACTTGTGTTCACTCTGCATGATTTAGGGTGATGTTGAATGCCTTGTAAATACTTTCGTTTCCTTTTCTAAATTCAAGTCTTCTTTTTATACTGCTTTCAATTTAAAAATTCGTTATTGAAAAAAAAACTTTTTTCTTGTAACCTGCCTTAAATTTGAATTTTCGAGCTTTAAAAGTTATATTTAGCTGCTTCAAATTCTACTTCCGCTGTTGCACCTCTGAATATAGAATAGCTGTTTGCACAATCATTATGAAACAGTTATCACATCAAGAGCATGATAGCATTGCTTATTAAAATGGCAATAGAATATATTAAAAGCAGATAGGCAGTTTATTCACATGACTAAATTGCTTTTGGAGCATTTGAATACAAATTTGGAGCAAGTTAGGGGCGAAAAAATCCACTGAGTAGCAAAACTGTTCGATGGACACACACGAAAATTTTTTCCTTCAAGTATCCCAAGAAAGACTATTGTCTTAAAAAGATGGTTTTGGTATAGAGTGGGTGGCTTCGCACTGACCTGTCAAGATGGGTCTCATGTCACTGGAAGGCTGCAACTCGCCTGTTTGTTGTCAGTCGCATGTGGTTCTCGTAAACAATGAGTGAATTGTCATCCAGAGACTTTGACAGTGATTTCTGTGATTTAGACTGCATGCTGGACTCAGAGTTCACAAACCCAGCTACTGTGTTGACTTGTCGTGATAATGTCCATTGCTAGCTTGCAGATACTTGGTGACGAACTTTAAAATCAAATTACAACATTTTGTATGCATTGTCTGGCTCCAGTGTATGGAGAGCGATGACAGTGCACACTATGGAAACAAAAGATGTCTCTTTTGAGGTGCCTTGAAATCGCATTAGTACTCCTTTGAGCAGCGTTCTGCAGGGGTTATAACAAGGCCAATACATTTTCCGACCACTACTCGCGACCCAGAAGCATAGCGAGGAAGGGGGACAACCCCTCTCCCCCATAAGCTTTTAATTTTTGTGTGGGTAAATATACACGATAAAGACTGCTGCGTTGCCTGGTGCACGAGTCGCATCCACACAGAAACTTCTCCTGCAACGCACGGAAGTGACGTCATGCACTTTTCTGATTGCGCATTCTTTGAATCGTTTTTTAGTATGACATGACTTCCCCAAATATGCACGAGACTTTCAGTGTGCCTCCTCATAGGCCTCCCGTCATCCAGACTTGCTGCTGCGCTGCCTGTGGTTTTGTCTACAGGCCTTTTGATATTGGATGTTTGATGACCCTTACAGAAGTGGCTATAATTACTATGATATGCTCTCTTGAGAATTAACGCACTACTTTGGCAATACACAGGAGGGCATGCTGAATTCAGATGCAGCTGGCTGCATTGGTTCCTCCAGCACACGAGTTAGGAATGTTGATCTCCATGGTTTATCAGGGTTCTGATGGCAGGAAGATGTACTGCAACAAGCATGGTCTCAGAACTGAGTCTCTGTGTGCCTAGATTTCCCGAACGGCTTGTGGTTATGTACTATCGTTGTGAAAAGAAGTGGGAGCGGCGTAAAGCATGGCTTTCGGCACAGTCGAACTTCCACATGCCTTGGCTATCACTGGGTGCGAATCTGTGCTTTTTGTCACTGTAGAGCTAGAATTTTTTTGCTCCGGCTGTCCTATGGCATTGCGTGTGTTCTGAGTACAGTGGAAAACTGGCAGACAATATTGTAACGCACAGTGAAAGAGTACACTTTAATGAAATAAAGTGGTCGGGGCGAACTTCTGCCCAAGAAACAGACAACTCAAAGTCTATCTGGCCGCTCAAGCCAACGGTCCGTTCAAAAGCATCCACCTCGTCTTTTTCTTTCTCTTGAGTCTCTCGTGAGGCTGCTGTTGTATGGCTTATGCTAACATGTGCTACTTTCTGAATTGAAGATCTGTTTTCCAAATACGCCGTCCACTATCGGGAAGGCGTAAGAATCAAAGAGCCCGCGTATTTTGAGAATGTGGCTAGTGCTAACATCCATACCAAGTAGTGGTATACAAGTTTTCTGCCATCATTTTTATAGCAGCTAGCAGCCACTGTTTCTTTTTGCCTTTGTAGTTGCCGCGAATATGCAACATGAAACCTACCGTCATCGCCTCACAAGGTAATCCGCAGACTAAGTAGCCTCAATCTGCCTGACTATGAAATTCCTATTTCCCACGAAGCTTTGGTGGCTACGGCCACGCATTTTTGTTTTGAAGTTGTGTCGTCTCGCCGTTAGGTCCCCACTGCAGTCAGCAGACTAATGTGTGCGCGGCACTGTTGCTTTATCTGGTCGATCAAGTTTCGCGAGTGCCTGGCCTAATGAGTACATATCTGACACCATGTTATAGAGTTAGGGTCTGTGGTGGGCTTGGATTGATTCACAGTGTAAGAAAAATTATTTAGGTATGGACACTCCACCCACAGCGTGTCCAAATAATGTTCAAAATGTCACGCTTTAAGTCCCTCATAAGCCCCCACATTGCAGCGCTCCCTACACAATTGCAGCCGGCGTATGTACTATGTGCCGCGACGTATGTACAGCGTATGCACAGACGACAAGCTGCGCCTGACGTCCGTAACAGTGTTCCATAAGGGAGAACATTGTGGAGGCAACTGCATTGTTTGCCGCACGTGGCGTTTTTTATTCTCCAAAAACGCGACTTTCGTTTTTAGCTTAAGTTGCCTAGCATGCTTGGTGCTTAAAAAATGCAAGAAGAAAAAAATGTGCGTCTTTCTCGACACGCTCAGTCCTTTCAAGCGACCTTGTCGCAGGGTCTCTTCGCATTTGTGCCACGATACTGTGGCCAGCGCTTGTACTAAACCTGAACATTATCTGGATGCTTACAGCATGGGTTTATTGATGATGGAAATTGAAGGTGGACAACGTGGCCTTCATTTCTCGCTGAAATGAGCGCAACTGAAAAAATGTTTAGCCTGGTCGGGCATTTTGGCACTGCATGGCACAATTTCATCGTTTTCTCGGAGCAAAAATAGGGTTTGTAATAAATCGGCACAGCTGTTGCTTCCCTGCACTATAAATAACTGATCAAGAGCTATTCATGCATATGCACCCATGTACAGCTAAAAAAAAAATGGTGAAAGTTGTGCACAAGGATGCCACTGTAATGGGCATTGTGAGGAACTTCAAACTTTAGCTCTAGCTTGCACTGGCAGGTACAGCTTGAACTCTGCGGGCAGCTCATCTTCAGAATAGAGGCGGTCCGCAAAGTACACCCGCCGGATACGGCAGTTTGCATGGATCTGAAAAGTTGCAAATGAAAATTTTGCAGCGTGTTAGAGGACCTCCTTTTATACACACCTCATTATAACAAACTTGCATCTTACATGAAAATAAGTTCGTTATATCCAAAAATTGGTTATAAAGTTTATTCTTAATACTAAATCTATTGCGAGACTATTTTTCATTTACTTGGTTATATCCCAATTCGTTATATCGAGGTTTGTGTGTACATGGTTATTTGTTGACAACTCACTGAGGCAGCTACCAAACTCACCAGTATGTTAGCTGAATTTATAATCTAACACAGCTCTTTAAAATAATAATTATAGGCTAGACACAGAATCCTATGCAAAATGGTAATCCACAAATTCATAAATGATTGGGTCTAAAAATGTCTACTTTTTCTACAGTCTTCAAAGTGATTCTGCAAGGTGGTGGCACCGTCCTCTTGACCAAAAAATTGTTGCTTCAATTCTAGCTGTGGCAATTCGATTTCAATGGATGAGATATGCAAAAGGCCCATGTACAATGCCTGTATTCTGAAACGCTTCTTACCTCGGTGAGGAACTCAGAATTGCTTGAGGGCATTTTACATATTTTGAAATGCTCCCTAATAAGGTTCCCACAATGAGGCCCCCCTTTGTGCTCCCTCAAGTCAAGGTAGCACTAGGGCAACCTTCATTCTGTCTTACCTGGCTACTTGCACTGAAAGAGTGCTTCCCTGCAGAACTCTGACATGTACTCAACTTTTTATTTTTAATCTGTCCCTTGCACTTCTGCTTGCTATAACTGTATCCCTGTCGTATTCTCCAGCTACTATTCAAGCAAAAAACTTTGAGTAGTAGAGGGTTTGACATCCAGTAAAATGTAAGTGATAGCCTGTAAAATATGTAACATTTTAAAATTTATTATAAATATAATAAATTTTATATGCTCTAAATAGAGCATATAAGTCACTATAACAAGCTTTTAAACTTGCAAAGTTATGAATTCATGTGAGCGTAATATGTTCATTTAACCTTGAAGTAGGGCTTCGCGGCAGTGTGAATTTCTCCTGGATAAATGTATTCATGGTACAGCCCCCTCTACTGCAGTGAAACCACCTTTACAAGGGGCAACATGGGGTTTAAATAAATTCGTTCTTTTTGAATACTTAGAATTTTAAAATTTTTTGGATTCGTTTCTAAGTGAATACAGATATTCGCACATGCCTAGTATAAACTATAATCCTGTAACCCATACATTACAAAATAGAACTTTCTTTCAGTACACAAGTATCATAATTTCAAACATCATCAAAACAGCTCAGGTAAACTATACTTTATTTACAACAATAATTATTATGAAGATGATGTGTATTAATTATCAAAGTCAAACACAATGCCCTAATACCATAGTGCGGCCCATTGACTGCATCTTAATTCTGTCCCTAGAGCACATGATGCATTTGAATATAACCTGCCCTACCATGGTCCACTAAGGAAGATACCGTTCCATAAAATTAGCACTACAGCCTTTTTTCGGCGTTCTATACAGTATAATCACTAAAACAAATGACAAGTCATTGTATGACATGCATTATTCGCTGCCGAAAATTTTTTGCTGAAACCTTGCACCGACATGCTATGCAGTGAAGCTGAGTCAAAGGCAAGCTACTTTGTGGTTGATCAGATGGAAAATTTTTTTTCTCCCTTAAAGGGCCGCTCACCAGGTTTGACAATTTTGAGCTGACAAGCGCAATTTGTACATGGGGCGTTCACGATCACATCTGTCAAAACTTGCAATGCTACGCGCCGCGATAATGGGTCAAATTTCAAGATGAATGCTACTCTCCCTTCCTTTCGCAGGCACGCACACAGAGAATGAGGGCATGGCATACACGTGAGAATCGCCCTACGTACACGGCAGTGCTGCGACGTTGGTCCTCTACGTAGACAACTGTGCTCTGACGTTGCCAACAGTAGCACGTGACATAGCAAAAATTATTTAACACTACATGTGTAGTTTACGTCATTTGTTACTTAAATAGATGAATAAAACGAGATAAATAATGAGATGCATTAAAAGAATGTGTGCATCTTTTCTATTTTCTCCCCATGAATTGCAACGAGATGCGGGGCTAATTTGCCTGCCTTTTACATGCGTTCGTGTCCCCACAATTAGCGCGTCAAGCAGACAGACGCCTGTCCTCCAAAAAAAATTTATGGTCCTGCGTGCTCAAGCACTCATTATGCTCATTTATTCTACCGTGTCTAAGCCAGCATTTCCAAACCATCCTGCAGAAACAGGCAGTAGACCACAAAATAAGGCTGGTCAAAAAAACAACGCCGCTCGTGTGCTTGAGGGTAGGGCTTGTTCGGGCACATCATTGACCTCTTGGTCAGATGGCGGAGTAGGGAAGAGATTTGGCTTGCGAAGGATACGCGAGAGCGGCAAGGGTTTCGAGCTCACCTCCTCTCATCCTTGTTTTGCGCTGCTTCAAAAAAAAAGAAAACAGTTTTCACAGCTTGTAATGAACCGATTGAAAAAGTTTTGTGGCATAATGCTCCTCATCGGACACACAACAACCTCCACAGTCTAATTAAAATTTGTTATGGGGCCTGGTGAGTGACCCTTTGAAGAGACTAACAACTGGTCCAAAAGCGTGATTAGACGCTGGTAGAAATGAAAAGACCATGAAAATATTCACAGATTTCAGTATTCTTTTCGCATTGTGGATAAGATTTATATTTTTACATTGCACTTAAAAGTAGCAAAAACCATCATGTGGCGCTGCCTAGCGGAAGAGAGTTGAGGCTGAAATTATGAAATATAGAGTCCATCACTTTGCTGAACGTAGTCGCGTAGACAGATGCTGTCAAGCGTGCCAGTCCTCAAAATTAAAGTATGGATATTATTACCTAGCCTCGCTCAATTCTGTGCTGCTTACAACGTAAACGTAGTTGCACGGTGAAAAGTGGCTCTGCCGTCCCGACCTCCAATGGACCAAATCGAGCTGTGGTGCATGTGCATGGAGGGCACACATGCGCAGTAAACCACCACACGCTCATTGTTTTCAGCATGCGAGTATACGACTTCATATTCACTAGAGAAAAAAAATCTAGAATAAACAAACATTTCGCGGCGTTCTCAATTTAGAAATTCTGTGATTAGACTGACTGACGTAGAACAATAATTTATGATGTAGAACAACCTCGCCATACAAACCACCACCTTAAATTGATAATAAAAAAGTTAATTGAAATAGTTTTGTTAGTTAATCAATTCTGAGTGGGCTAATTAGTGGCAAAATTTTTCTGTCTCAGCTTAGAAATTGTATTGAAAGACAGCAAGTGCCTAACTATTACAGTTTTTTAAGGAAAAATTTGTATTGCTTAGAAATACACCTTGTATACATAAATGAATTCCATGGCAATTACCACTAGTTATGTGAGCCTAAATTATTTGCTGTCATCAGCCAAGGCAATCAAATAATGAGTTCCCAGGCACATTAGGCCTACAAGCTCTCAATTCAGCACCCGATTTTGAAATCTGGCTATTTTCTATGAGACGTTGTTCGCACAAGATGGGGAACATGATAGTCGACACCAGTGTTTATAAATAGCATCATCAAGAAACCAGGCCAGCTCGCTCGTCACTTCTCAACAAGAGTCATCGCTTCAACGAGTGCCATCATGTTTGCTGGCCTAAAACTATTTATGAAGGTGTCAGTGCTGCCTGTTGTATTCGAGAAATGGTGTGCCCTATGCAAAAGTCAAGTTGTTCGAGGTATAGCACATCCAGGACGGGACAGAGAAGAAGAGACAGAAGAAGCCCCGTCCTGGATGCGCTATACCTCGAACAACATGAATAACCAACAAGCCCGCCGTGCAACCTTAGTCGGCAAAAGTCAAATACAGCTTGCATCTCATGCATCCCCTGCAGTCTGAATAATCATGCAGCTAACAATAGGTCATAATTAACGTGCCTCCACACACCAGCACACCACATATGGAGTTATGTAGAACATGGTCATGAGCGAGAATGTGTATGAAAAGGTACTAATTTTGTTGTGTACAATTGAAAACTCACTTATGTGATTATTTGTTGTAAGAAGAGGGTGCTTACCTGCACTCTCAGTGTTTCCACATAGCTTGTCCCATAGGCGCGGCGTGTGAAGTCAGCCAAGTTGAACTGGATTTGGTTCCAGCCTTCATCCAAACGCATTGGCATTGTACAGATAAAGGGCTTTACCCTAGTTGTGCTTTGGAAGTTGCTCGCTCGGAAGCGCCGACGTACATTCTTGTCATCCAAGATCTGTATGATAAGATGCAGGCTCAATTGAGGCTGCTTTAAGGTGTCAACTCACAGTGACAAGGTTTATTATCCGTAGTCTATCTACAAAGTGTTTAATAGATATTTCTCAAGTTACCTAGTCAAAGGTGAATTCACTGCAAATGTCATCACTCCCTCTCCCCCCTGCCCAAAAAATTACTGTATACTTTACATACAACCTACACTACGATTGGCAAGGTTTCTTTCTTTTTTCCCATGAAAATACAAGAGCCCCCCAACCTATGATGCAGCTTGCACTACATATGAGGGCCATTAAGTACTGCTTGCAACAATGTATGCACTTACTAGCAGCATTTCCATAGCTAGCACATGTCAACCTAAAAAGGTCTTTGGGGCAGCACATTTAAGTATTCGCAATAGAACGCAAATAAAATTGTCTGCAGAGGTCCCACCACTGCAAAAGTCAACATGAACCAACTAGCCCCTTTCACTGCATTGCCACCACTTTCAAACAAGCAGTTAATTGATAGCATACTTTCACATCTAGTAAGCGCTTTCTTTCTTACCTTAAGTTAAATATAGTCAACTTCAGATGGCATGGTTTAATATGCAATGGTGCTAAGAGTTCTTTCATATGATCCCAAGCAAACACAACTCTACCCACTGTCTAACTGCAAGACTTCAGTGCTCTCCCATAACCTCAAGTGGTTAAGGTGTTAAAAGAAAATTTTTATGAACATTACAGAGCTACTTGAATTACAGGACAACTGTCGTATAAAAAAAGTTAGAATTGAGTGATTTCACTCAGAAGTTCCTGCACTGACTTGCCGTTATGCTATAAACTGGTATAGAATATTCTCGATGCTACAATAGGAGAAAAGCAAAAGCCGCTTCTCAGTATGCCATCTTCTGCAGCCAATTCCAATTCGAGAGGCTGTCTGTAGTCTGTGTTCTGTGCAATCGACACTTGAAGTTTGTTTTTTTATACTGTAAGTCTATTGCAAAACACCTTGGAATACTCAACATAACTAAAAGTCGCGATCCCTTCATTCCATTGGTATACACCTTCCAACTATGCCTGTAGTCACAGCAGTTTCTCACATGTTTTTCACCATTAACGAACTTGCTGCATGCCACACTGTCAAGTACACCATCACATACTTAACCTTGTTCTCTCACATCACTGAAACTTCATGCATGGGCGCAGTAAAACGCTGCACACATATTTTCCTTTTATTCGATGTAAAAATATCATCAGTATTCATCAAGAAGCCAACAAAGAATGCAGTGCAAGTGTATCAAATTGGTGTGCTTAAAGATGGCCGTCAAGACTTCTTGAACATGGTCCAAAAATGCTGCCAATTGATAGTTGAGGGTATTGTGAACATGCGAGGCAAATGCATGATAGCACAGCACATGGCATAAAATTATCCAAAAGCACATGGACTCTGTGTCTGGCTGATTCCAGTATTTTGAGCTGCACACTTAATATGGCCGCCTCAGTGTACTGCGACAAGCCGGCATCATGTTCTATAGCGGTAGAGTTACCCCAGTCACACTGGAAGTGAGCAGCACATGTCAAGAAAGTGCTCAAGGTGATGTATGCTAGTGTGCAAATATGGCTTCTTGACCCTTGGCCAGTAGCATGCCAGAGGTACATCATTTGGGCCTCAAGGATTTCTATGATTTCAAGTTATGGAAAAAAGAAACCTAATCAAAATATTTGCATACGGTGAAGTATAATAGACAAATACACTGGCCACTATGCCCGGGACACACAATTTTTTGTATCTCATTAAAAAAGTGCCCTGTTTCGTGGCATGTTCTACATTTTTAGCATTGAAATCTATCGTGTCACAGAAGTATAAAAGTGCTGAGGTTTCAACTCCAATTTCAGGGCAGTATGGACATTATTTTATTATAGATTAATTTATCTACACAAAAATAACTGAAAACAGTGTTTGGAAAAAATGGTTGACCTGTATATACCAACTAACATAGGTTTTTAGCATTTATTTAATGGGCCTGTATTTGTAAGGTACACTTTTGCCTCACTGAGAACTTCATAGAATGTGCATGGAGGTCTTTCTTTGGCTTGCAAGTATCTGTATAGACAAAACAGACATTGACTATCCAGTATCTAAAAATTCAAAACCAACCTCGCATGTCAAAAAGTCCAGCTGAGCTTTAATGTTCAGCTGTACTCGATCGCAACCCAAGAAAAATATATATATATCCACGCATTTCCACAAATCAAACCATGGCAAGTGGGTGAAGCACCGGGAGAGTTAAATGACCTGCCCACTTGTGCATGTATGTGAGTGACAATGCGTGGCTACAGCATATACGTACAACGGTTTATTGGTCTTAACTCATAGCTGTGTTAAAGGAGCCCTCGAACACTCTTGAAGCACCTGTTTTTTATTTGTGGTTTGCATAGACCGATAGCTGGAGGTAATTTTAGCATTGGTCTAAGTGCAGATATCATATGATTTAGTATTTGAATCACAAAATAAAGTCACCACATCACCACGTAGTGGCGCTCGTCAGAACTTTGCAGGGCGGAAATGGCGCCAGAAGGTTGCCACCCCATGATTGGATAAATGTAACGCTAGAAGCGATCGTGGTGCAGCGTCAAAACTGAGCTTACTAATCTGTTTCATGTTTTGTCTCAGTACTTTTTCATCGGGCCCTGAACAAATGCGGCCACAACAAGAAAGATCATTGCAACTACAAAGCACGACAGAGACGCTGGCTGCCATTTCGCCACTAAATTTTTGGCTGGCGCGGCTCGGATGTCCATACGAAAGACCTCTCTCTCTTTCTTCCCTCTTCTTGCTTTTGTGAGTTTGTGAGCCGTCTCTTTCCGAACGTGCGCTGTTGAAGGGGTGCAGTGCACCATTGTTGTTCATCGGGCGGCTCACCAAATGACGGGTCAACACTTCACTGAACTGGTCACTGCACAAGTTCCTTTCTCAGAATAAGAGGAGGGAGTGACTCGGAGTTTAAAAAAAAAAAAACTGCAGAAAATACCTCGCTTCAGCAAGGCGTCAGGCACAAGGTCAACAATACTTTGAAAAAAAAAAACAATAGGTGCGAGCTTCCCACACGTAGGCGCTTTCAGCTTATTTCATTGGGGCAGCCTTCCGACGTTATGAGTGAGTGAAATCGAGTCAAGTGACAGCGGGAGAAACGAGTTGAGGGTCATCATTTTTTTTCTTGCATTTTAAATTTTCTAAGTCGAATAACATCAGACTGTGTTCCGTTGTCCCTGCCGTTTTTGCTCCGTTAGTCTGTCTGTACTTATTATACACAACCCACAAATAAAACATGGGGGGTTGAATAGTGTAAGAAGGCCCTTTTAAGTTCCGCATTCCGTTTTAATTTCGTTCTTACTGCTTTGTGATCAATGAAATGCCAATGGTTCATTGATGGTGTCTAGCCTGAAGTTGGCAAAAACAAGGTCTGTGCACGTTTTCTTTATATTATAGTAGTGAAGGAGCACAGTACTCATCAGTAGTCTCTTGGTCCAAAGTGCGAGCGCTGAGCACAAGCTGTGGATGATGAGCCGGTTCGACTGTTTCTGGCTGTACCGGCTGTTTGCCTGTTACCAGACGTTGCTAATAAGCACCCCTTTAAAGTGGTCGGTACTTCAGTGGTCGGCAAATACGACAGGCACAAAAGCTGTTGAGCCACTTCTTCCCATACATATTTTTTTTATTTGTGCCAGCAAGGTGTTGTCACCACCAACGATCAGGACAGCGAGGGAGTCACCTGCTGTCGTCGACCTCGGAACTGAGACATGTTGTTTGCGAAGTACTTCGAAGCTCTGGCACAACATCACAAGTTTTGACACAATACTTGAGTCCTCCGCCAGCAATATTTGAAAGGCATCATTGTCTATGCCTTTCAAGATATGCCTGATCTTGTCTTGTTCAGTCATTTCAGGGTTCACACTATTCAGGCGCCTCCATAGATCAATCACATCTTTGATGAAGCTCGTGCCTTTGCGCATGTCCGCGTAGGCACCGTTCGGCCCGAAGCTTGCATACTGTGGAGCGACCAAACACAGCTGCAAGGATGGTCTTGAAAGTGGCCCACGAGGAAAATTCAAAATTGTGGGTAGTGAAACACAGGCTGGCGAAGTCTTTGAGATAAAATGGGACGTACTCAGATTTCGAGGGGTCGTCCCACTTGTTGCCGGCACTCACCTTTTCAAACAGCAGCAGCCAATCCTCCACATCTTGGTCCTCTGTGCCGCTGAAGAAGGGGGGATCGTATTGGCACAGGGTGGTTGGCATGATGACAAGTGAAGATTGGGCTGTGCTTTGCTGAACAGTGCCTTGCTCGGTGGTCCGATCAGGCATTGTCAGCGCAGTGGGCAGCTTCCGGCTTCAAAGTTCAAGAATTAACTACCCAGCACCTCCACCACTTTGAAAGGTGGTTTATCAGCACTGTCTGGTCGCAGGCAGGCAGCCGGTACAGCAAGAAACAGTCTAATGAGCTTGGCGTGCACAGCTCGTGCACAGCGCTCATGCTTTGCACCAAGAGACTGACATATTGGTCACCGCCTTGCTCTTTCACCACTACAATATTTACGTATTTGTATAGCGGCAAGTCTTCTAGGTACTTTATCCAGATTGAAGGTTTCCTTTCTTCGCTAGGCTGGAGTTGTACGAGGGCTTGCTTATCAGCTTTCACTTTATGAGCACGTCGATGGTGGTGGTATCGGGTATGTTTCTAAGAAGGCATTGCACTGTTTTCTGAACTTCTATCGGGATGTTGACCACTTGACCTTTATTTCGTACTGCTCGTTGTCTCGAGTTAAACGGCCAGTGCTCATGAACGGGAGCTACAAGCTCAAGTTCTGACCCATCATGCACTGCTTTTATTAACGACCAAGTCATGCAAACTACGGACAAACATTCTATGCGGAACATGCAAAGCCACCTTTTGCAGTGCCTTAAAAAATAACACAGGAGAGGAAAAAAAAACTGGGCGCATTCGAGCTTAGACTCCGGGGCATGGATGACATTCCTTATACCTTACCTTGCAACACCTTGTGTGTTTCAGCAGGTCCTGTTCAGTGGCCCATTTAATTTCTCTGATCCACAGATTATCCAATTCGCAAGCACTTGCACTGAAACGTGCTTATGAGCCCTGAACTTCCGTCTCCTTTGTTCTATCAATGCTCTTGTATACACACATACCCACCAAATGAGGAGTAGGGAATAATTCTCCAAAAAAAAACAGCATATGATTATAACTATTTAGAAGACAAAGGTGGCACTTATGTTTTTGTTGGAAGTTGATCAAACATGCGCACTTCCAGGACTCTAAACTAGTACTACTTAGAATGTGTTTCTCATGTCGTCCTTACTGTAACATGCCTATCACATGACAAATGTACTGTAATTTACAATTAACGAAATTCGTTTATAATGCAATTTGGCTGCTGTCAGAAAACTAAACCAAGACTTTCTTTGCACGTCAGAGCAGCCAGGTGCCACAGCAAGGACTTCAGTATATGCTGGCATAAAAAGTTGCGAGTGTAAGCAGGAAGATCAATATGCCGCTGCTCAGATTAGCAGCGAAAAGAAGATTTTTAAGAACATTCTAGGCTATGTGTGCGAATTTTCAAGGACCACATTGTCTGTTAGAAACCCAATCAAAACATGTTCAGGGAAGGATAAAAGCTTGAAATAATTTGAATTCATCAAAAAGGGTAACATCAATGGAGCAGACGTTAGAAATATGGCTACAATGACATCTGCTTTCCAGACAACTATCAGTCATAGTTTCTTAAAGCTGCAAAGGTAATCACTTTCAGTATGAGAGAAGTTGTAAACTTTTATTCAGATAAAGAAAACTAAGGAACAGTTATTTAAACAATGCCTTGTTGCTGTTTCTGAACTTTCATATCAATATCCACTATCTCCTGCTGCTTGGTCTTGGCAGTTTTCCTAAAACTGTTTGACTAGATGATGCATGTCCGGTCACTAATTTTCTTTCCGTTTTCTGCATATGAGTCTGCTGCAGCTGTTAATTTCTTTCCTTCTTAACTGTGGCATCTAGTTTCTTTTTTTCTTTTTTTGTAAGCATTTCGACCTTCTCCTCAATGCAACAGTTGTTTGTTTGTTTGTTTTCCCCCTCCTCCTGCCTTTCCTGAGTTTCCAGAGATGTATAGTGTTGATTCTGTGCAAAAGCTGCCAATGTTCTTAATTCTTTTGTGATGGGCATATTACATGTGCAACCTGCTATAAGTTCTGTTCTAGCCTTGAGAAAGTCAAGTCTGCTTGCCGAAACATTGGCTCGATACAACCCCTGTTTACGGATTTTTCATTGCTACAGTGTTTATACAGAAAAAAAAATTCAAGGATTCTCGTGGATTTGTGAAAATTCAAGCACTTTCAAGGCCTTGAAGAAAAACTTCTCAATTTCAATGGTTTTCAAGGATTTTAAGGACCCACATACAGGGGTACAAAGGTGCTGCTAAAGGACATAGCTATAGTGTGGACTTTGTGGGATTTCCCCCGTATAGGTTGCAGAAATTATGCCTAATTCCATCGAGAGAACAAGAGCACTCCAAAGCCTGTTGAAAGGGCTCTCTTGAGAGCCAGCGTGTTTCTGTGGTAGAACAGTTCCTGGCCACCCCCGGCACGCCCGATGTGCCATGGGCCTGATGGTTACGACTGTTCGAAAGGTTTCTCCTGGCGTCTGGAGCGAACGAGCTACCCGCACCCCATCGCCGAGCCCTCCTGCTGCACTGTCTTGGGATGGAAGGACAGCGCATTTTCGACGCGCTTCCACCTAGTAAGACGCAAACCAAGGCAGAGACGAGTGCTGCACCCGGTGTCACGGCCACGCCAGATGCCGCCGCTGGAATCATCGGCACCACTGCACCTACTGGAACGCAAGACATGACCACGGGAGCCCTACGCCCACCCGACGAGTACGACGTAGCCGTTGAGATGCTTTCAAAGCATTTCGCCACCCCTTGCAACGTCCGCCTTCAACGCCATCGATTCCGGGAGCGTCGTCAACTGCAGGGTGAGCCCATCACTGATTTCGCCGTAGCGCTTCGGGAGTAAGCAGCTTGTTGCAATTTCGCCACTCAAGCGGACGAAAACCTGTGTGAACAGTTCGTAGCAGGCGTCACGTGCCTGCGGCTACGAGAGCGATTGCTGCTGGAGGGCGATAACCTTACGTTCGATCATGCTGTCAAGGTAGCACGGCTTCGTGAGCAAACCCAGCGTGAATCCGAAGCCTTCGTCAATCCTGTGCAGCGCATTCAGCAGCAGTTGCGAGACAGCTCAGCCAGGCACGATCGACGAGATAACGACGATAATGGCACACGCCTCCCGGGCCGTCGCCACTTCAGCTGCTCACGTGCGTACAGCGCACCTTCGCCTGATATGAATGCCGCCGCCGCTGCTGTCCCCGGGCCTAGAAATGTAAATGCCTGCGAAAACTGCGGCGCAGCACGGTGTTCGCCTACGGAATGTCCCGCGCGCGGTCGCACATGTTTTGCCTGCGGATGCCGCGGCCATTTTAAGAGAGCATGTCGCAGCTACCGTCGCGGCCGAAAGGGGTATTCTGCAGAGGTCCAGGAAATCGTTCCGGAAGAGGATGCTACCAGTGTCATTAGCACCTTGGCGGTCCATACTAACAAGAGCACAGGCGTCTACGTGGATGTCAATGTCGCGTCAATTACCGCGACGACACGGGTGCATACCATGAACTTTTTGGTGGACACAGGCTCGGCCGTGTCTATTATGGGTGAGCACCAATTCCAAGGCTTGTTCGCAAACGCAGTACAACTGACAAGTTCCCATCTTACATTGCTGGATTTTTCGCGCAGGAAGATTCCCGTTCTCGGGTCATTTCACGCCATAGTCACATACAAGGGGAAAGAAGCCATTGTAACTTTTCATGTTACGCCATCTGGTACATCTCTCCTTGGCCTGGATGCTGTTCAAGCCCTTGGCCTTCGCATCATGGGAGAGGAATTGCGCTGCCTGCAAATGTCCACGCAGGAATGCCGAGAGCTTCCAGCAATGAGTTCAGGCCTTCCCCAAAGCCCCAGGCATGAAAAACCCCTTGGCCCTCCCAAGTTTGGAATGCCGCCAACACTGTGGACCAAGTTTGGCCACTTGTTTTTGCCTGGCCTGGGACTTGTAAGAGGTGTGCAACACAAAGTTAAGATGAAAACTTCCGTCGCGCCAGTCGCACAGAAGCTGAGACCCCTACCATTTTCAGTCCGCCAGTCGGTCTTTGACGAGATTGAGAAGCTACTTGCTGCTGATGTCATTGAGAGAGTCAATGCTCCCGAGTGGGTATCTCCTATTGTAGCAGCCTGCAAAGCAGATGGTAGCATTCGACTGTGTGTCGATCTCCGGGAACCCAACAAAGCTATAGTAGCAGACAACTTCCCTTTGCCTCATATGGAGGAGCTGCTTCATGCCCTCGATGGAGCCCACTGCTTTTCCAAGGTGGACCTGGCATCAGCCTACTACCAGGTTGTGCTGCACCCAGACAGCAGGGACATAACTTCATTTATAACTCACGATGGCCTCTTTAGATTCAAGAGGGTCTGCTTCGGGTTGGCATCGGCACCAGCTGCGTTTCAGCAGATCATGACGAAAATTCTTGGAGGTTGCAAAGGGGTCTTATGCCACTTGGATGACATAATCATTTCTGGCAAGACGGAGAGCGAACACAGGCAAAACCTGGAGCAAGTGCTGGAACGAATAGCAGAAGCTGGGCTCAAGCTCAACGAAAAATGCGTCTTCAACACGTCGGAGCTGTCGTTCTTAGGACATCGCGTCAGCGCAGAGGGTATAGCACCGCTCCAGACCAAGATTGATGCAATCATCAATGCTCCTGCGCCTAGAGATGCAGCCACGCTACGCTCCTTTTGGGGGCTAGTTGAATACTATTCCAAATTCGTGCCGCGACTGGCAGAGCAAGTAGAGCCAATGCATCGTCTACTTCGCAAAGACGTGCACTTCGACTGGGATGACGCTGCAAAAGAGAGCTTCGCAGGAGTAAAAAGACTTTTAGCATCCCACAAGGTCCTCCGAATGTTTGACCCGACGCTACCTGTCATTGTTGCAAGAGATACCTCTGCGTACGGTCTCGGTGCCGTACTGCAGCAAGTGGAGGGGTCCCATGTGCGTACTGTGGCATTTGCATCGCGGACATTAACAGAGACAGAACGAAAATACTCGGCCGGAGAGCGCGAGGCCCTTGCCTGTTTGTGGGCCTGCGAGAAGTGGCACGTTTACCTCTGGGGCAGATCCTTTACTCTACTGACGGATCACCAGGCTTTGGTGGCACTGCTCTCATCCCGTAGCACGGGACAGCGGCCACTTCGTATTGAAGGTTGACCGCACGACTGCTGCGCTACAACTTCAAAATACAGTACCGCAGTGGAGCCCACAACCAGGTAGCAGATGCCTTGTCCAGACTACCCGTGCCAGACACAGAAGGGGGCTTCCATGATGATGAAGAGGTTGTGTCCTTGGTTACATCGTCTGTACATCGGGAGAATCTTCAGGTTGCTACCGCGGAGGATGACATACTACGGCAGGTAATGCAATTTATCCAGTCATCATGGCCAACAAGGAAAAAACTTGCCGCAGAACTGACTCCGTACTACGAAATACGAGACGAGCTCTCGGTAGTAGAGGGGTTGCTTCTGCGCACAGAACGCGTTGTAGTGCCTGCCAAGCTAAGGGATACATTCATCCAGTTAGCTCATGAGTCACACCCAGGAATTGTGAAGACTAAGCAGCGCATCAGGGAGAAGTACTGGTGGCCTTGCCTTGACAAGCATGTGGAGGCCGCCGTCAGGAGTTGCAGCGCCTGTCAAGCCTCGGACAAGAGTGTCAAGAACTGGCAAGCCCCACTACAGCCTGTCCCGCTTCCTGACAGGCCTTGGGACAAAATATCAATAGACATCATGGGCCCCTTTGAACGTGCACCGGCCGACTGTCGATTTTGTCATCGTGGTAGTGGACTACTTCTCCAGATGGCCAGAGATTGCGTTCTGCAGTGACATCACTTCTCGCACGGTGATCAACTTTCTGCTTGCTGTCTTAGCGCGAGAGGGTTACCCGACTGAACTAGTCTCAGATCACGGCCGACAGTTTACGTCGAGTGAATTCGAGTGCTTCCTTGAAGACAGGGACATCAAGCATTTCTTCTCGGCAGTTTACCACCCTCAAGCCAATGGCTTAGTGGAAAGATTCAACAGGGTCTTGAAATCGTATATACAACTAGCTCTCCTAGAGCAGCGACCAATCAAGACCACAGTTATAGAGTACCTGGGTATTTACCGAGCCACACCCCACAGCGCCACTGGCATCTCTCCAGCAGTGTTGCTTCATGGCCGCCACATGAACACATCATTAGATGTTGTTGGCCAGCCATCAGCGGATTTCGGCACCCATCCCGCCCGCGAACTGCGTAGACTTCAGCGTCGTGTCTGTGAATACCAACAAAAAAATAAGGCGTATGCTGACAAGCGAAGAGCAGCCCGGGAGCCCAAATTTAAAGTGGGGGCCTACGTGCAGGTGAAACGCCCGGTACCTGAAATAAAAGGCACCCCTAGTTTTGGGGCTCCACTCAAAATACTGAGGCGGGTAGCACGATGGTCATTCCACTTGGAGGACGGCCGTACCTGGAATGCCTCCCAACTGTCGGCTGTACCCCATGAAGCTGTTCACGAAGAAACGGGGGCAAGACAAGAACGGCTGTGGGCGGACATGGACACAGACGGGTCGGCAGAAAACGCCACAGCACGAAAACCATCCTCGAAGGCAAATAGCCACACGACCACACAAAATATCCCAATACAGGAAGCTGCACAGTCTCCGGGGGGGGGGGTCAGCACTGCCTCCTCATACGCCAAGCCCACCATGGCCTCCACCAACGGGGAACACGACCGCAGGACTGGGTGCTGATTGTGCCGACGAACCAGAGGTCGTCCATCAGCCAGAAGAGCAGCCGGTGCCCCTCCGTCGCTCTACACGGGAGCGAAGACCACCAGAGAGACTCGGGGACTATGTGCAGTGACTTGTTTACAGTGGAGACTTACTATAGTTTTCTGTCACGGGTAGTGACTGTTTCTTTCCTATGCACATAATCTGTGTTCTATTATCAAGGGAGGGGGTAGATGTAGTGTTGTGCGTTTACACCAGATGGCCTTCTGGGTCATTGGACTCACAATAGATGGCGCCACTGCGCTCGTGTGTATATAAATGATACTCGCTGATTAAACTGGATTATTGTCATGGATCGTACAGTGGTGTAGCGTGGTTACTTTCACGTGTCGCCGTGCCGGATACACGACAAGTTGTAAGAGCACTGTCATCCAGTGGTGGAGCGAGAGCGTTTTTGTGGCTCTGGGAGCAGGCAGGAGCAGTTTGCAGGCAGTGCTCTCGCCTGAAAAGTGGAGTAGGCGCAGTACGAAAAGTCATGCGACTTTCAAACATCACATTCTCTATATTTGTTTTACCTTTTTTTTTTCCAGCAAGCATGGTGGCAAGTGTAGCAACCATGAGTAGCAATGGTAGGGACGATGACGGCTATGAAGTGTAAGCAGCAACATCTGGTGAATGCATCGCTGCACAAATGTACTATGTAACCGTGAATTGGGATTATGGCGAACATGCGAGAGACAAATTTCATGCGTATTTTGCTGCTGCCTCACAGAGAATGTCGGGGCTGCAAACGTTTTGGTCACACGGTACATTTCTCCCCACTCGTCACCTGCTTTCTGAAAGCGTGCCAAATTCCAGTGGGAGGTCAAGTGGCCCAACTCTCAGTGCTCTGCCCGCCACTCCTGACTGCACGACGCCCTTACTCCTGTTCTCTCAATGGAATTCACCATCACTCTTTCCAAGCTTCAAACTGCACTCTCTGTCTCTGGCACTGCAGGGGGATGTCTGGTGTCGAAGTTCCCTTTGATTGAGGAGACCACTTCCTCTATGCGATTCTACAAACTGTGACAACTATTTGCCGAGTTCTTGCTATTACTCCTAGAAACCTGTTATTTCAACTGTATTTCTATTGGCATGTGCAAATTATATCATAAGCAACTGTTCTTTGATCATGATCAAATGCTGGCATAATCACTCTAATTACAGCACAGTAACAGCAGAAACAAAGGTGCCGGACCCCACTGGAGTGTTGTGGGCTATCCGTCTTCACTGTTTCTGCTGTGCGACACATGCAGGGTTACACAATCAAATGGTGGCACAAAACAGCAACAACTTTAGCTGTGTACCTGAACTTCAAATGTGAAGTATTTCTTCATGTTCTTGACAATCATGATGAGGAAAGGAAGTCGGATGCCCAACGTCTTTCGAGGATCGGCAGGGCACGTGATGAAAGTTGTGCTACAATGCAGACATAGAATTGCAACAATATAAGAATTTGATTATGTTCTTACTCTACTCCAGTTTCAAGTCAAACCAAACACTTATTTTACATAATATGTTTAGAACCTAAAGGATATACAGAAGAGGGTCCCAAGGTCAGGACACCATACAAGGACCATCTGTGCATGATAATTAGTTACAAGTTAAGAAATAAGCACAAAAAATGTCAAAATATCTAAGCTAACGAAAAAGACTGGTAAATTAGTTGCAAAAAAAAAAATACAGTGATAGAAGACATTAACAATATGCTTTTAAGGACATCAGATTGTTTCGTAATTGAATAAGTATTGAATAAAAAAATACAAATTTGTAATAACAGTGAGAAAATTAAAATACGCACGAAAAGTCACTATGAATAGTAAAAATTCATTTCATGTAAAGTTCATTATGAAAAAACAAAACCCCTAAAAGAATTCTGAACACACTATGAATATTTCACATAATTATTGGTTTAGGAAATAAGCTCTGAGAGTGTTTTTTTAGTACGAGAGAACGATGTTCTGATATGATGAGGAAAAAATTTCCACATTTTAACATCACGGAATAATGCTGTCATTTTACCGCAATTAGAATGAGCTTTAGGCAGCAAGACATTTTTCTGAAGAAAATGAGTAGGGTTACTACTCTTCAAACAATCCAATAAAATTAACTTGTGGGTGAGGTCTTCATTAATCAACTTAAAAAGTAGGATAATTATGTTGAGTATGAATAAATAATTAGCTGTGAGCACTTTATTCTCTATGCATATATTATCGCTACTAAAGTTAAAAATAGTGAACCGAGCTTACTTTTGTATATGCCGAATAGATTAGATGTGACACTGATATGCGTTGCTGCATATACAATAACATAATTAAAATGACTGTAATTTAACGCACAATAAAGTAAATGGCAAGCAGCAGGTGACAGACAATGCTTAAGCTTTTATCGGTGCGCTTATGCGGAAAGAACTTTAGTAACCGAGAAGCGAATGATAACTAAATGTAATAATACTTGTTCGGGTTTAACGTCCCACTACCATCATATGATTATGAGAGAATAAATGTAATAATACTTGTTGGGGTTTAACGTCCCACAACCACCATACGATTATGAGAGACGCCTTGACAACCTGTTTTTTTTTTTTTTTTTTTCACGTGCACCTAAATTTAAGCAAACTGAAGCATTTTCGCCTCCATCGAAAATGCGGCCGCCACGGCCGGGTTTCGATTCCGGTAGCTCCGGGTCAGCAGCCAAGTGCCTTACCCCCGTATTCAGAAACGCTCCTTGACTCTAACTTGACTTGAAACCGCCTTCAATGCGAAACGCGTTTGTGCTGCATTGAATTCTGTGGGAAGTCAAGTTCAAGTCAAGCAGCGTTTCTGAATACGGGGTACGCCGCGGTGGTCTAGTGACTAAGGTACACGGCTTCTGACCCGCAGGTCGCGGGTTCAAATCCCGGCTGCGGCGGCTGCATTTCCGATGGAGGCTAAAATGTTGTAGGCCCGTGTGCTCAGATTTGGGTGCACGTTAAAGAACCCCAGGTGGTCGAAATTTCCGGAGCCCTCCACTACGGCGTCTCTCATAATCAAATGGTGGTTTTGAGACGTTAAACCCCACATATCAATCAATCTGAATACGGGGTATAGCCGCTAGATAACTAAATGTAATGGGTCGTCTATCTCACCTGACGTTTGTGCCCAGTATTTCGAGCACGAAAGACTGGATATCGTTGTCCGTGATCCTTTTGATGTGGCCATTTCTAACCTGTGAAGTTCGAAGGTTACAGAAACTAATCAAGCTCTTAAAAAAAAACTCGATAAAGTTATCTTTTAACACGATGCATGCTCGCATTTTACCTTCTTATCCCAGATTTGAAGTGGTTTGCTTCCGATGCTGTAAAGTATTGACAAAAACCCGCTTTGAAATGTGTTCTTAAACATACTGAAAACTTCAGCAATGTTAATTCTAGCGGGATGTATGCGCAAGAAGCGAGTGCAACGTATGAAGCACAGTTCAGAACAGAAGTGACTTCAAGTCAGCATGGCAACTGTAATGTTTGTTGTGCGGCGTGAAACTTACCTTAGCAACTACAGTGTACTATAGTTGTAGAAGGAAACAGTGGGCTCACTGTCATATTTCTGCGCTGCACCGCCATAGCCCTCCACGCGTCGACAAATCGGGCGCCCGCCAGGAGCGCTCAAACTGGTAGGTATTCTGTGGAGTGCTCTTCTCTTGTCTTGCTGCGTGTGAAGCGCGTCCCCGGGGTTTCGCTGGTTACGCTGCAGTTCGGGGGGTGTTAAACACGGGGTTGAAGGTGAGGAGAGGGCCTCCGCAATGACGCAAGAGATAAATATGTGTATTCATATATATAAGTGGTCTGGGGTCTTGAATATATATATATATATATATATATATATATATATATATATATATATATATATATATATATATATATATATATATATATATATATATATATATATTTAAACTGGCCCAAGTAGTTGACGTTGCTGTTTCTATTCGTGTGTGCCCAGTTGCAGCGCATTTTCACGCCATTCATTCGTTTGAAGGACCTTTGTCGGTATCACAGGAGCCGCTTTGCTGCACTGGTGAATGCTGGTTTTTCTAAAGGATTGGCATCTATTTCTATCTTCAAATCGCAGAAGTCTCAAAAACGGCTTGGCGGTGCATCTGGACGGAAAGGACACGCTTTTTCCAGCCTCCGGCGGTCACGCACACAAAGCATGCCGCGTATGTGCAGAGAAATTTTCGGGCAGTGTTTGACAACAAAAAGATCTGGACCCATCTAGAAGTGACCGCAATGTTAGGTGCGACAAAAAAGCAAGAAAACATGAGGGCAATGACTGCAAAGCCATAATCGTGCTTTGGTGAAGCCAGAGAAATTGATATGTAGAACAATACGAGATAGGCCTTTTCATATTTTAACTTTCGGTTGCGGACAACTGCGCCAACCAGGTACCTATATTACGACGCAAAATTTGCTTTTCTGGGTGATTTTGTGTGCGTTGTTTCTGTCGCCCTAGTTTTATGTTCTCACTATATTTTTTAGTTTGTCTCCGGCGGTTAACTATAGATGCGTAGGTTCTTCTATAGCGCGCGCATCGATAAATTTTTCATCAGAATTGCATAGTGACGACGTTTCTGTCTTCGGCTTTTGGATGATTACTGATAGGTTTTTGAATTACGTGCAATATTTCTTGCATATCTCTCTTTTTTTTCCATTTTTGTGGTCGATTAGCAGGTGTTTATTCACATTTGTTGCGTCTGTTTCTCCTTTCCACGAGAGACAATTTTTGCTTTTTCTATCCATTTTGTGATATATATAGCAATCATTCGTGCATATATGTAGACACGATGTTGTGCAACTAAAATGAATTTGTCAGCACGTGATACTGTCGAGTGTTTCTTCATGTCCTGTTTTATTCACGCTGCTGAAGAACTGGTACAATTTATTACTACAGTGTAGTAAAAATATGTGTATGCACGTGTTTTATATTACTTATGTACTGATTATAACCATGCATATATATTTTTTCATTAGATATGTTATTACCATATTCACCTACACGCCGACCGGCCGGCCTTGAAAACTTTGTGTGATTTACGTCTGTAATTAAAAAGCTTGTTAAGATTACGACATGGATACATTTATAACAAAGCCAAGTGGTTCCACCCATGAATGATTCGCAAAAAATAACATTAACTAAGTCCATCACAATTAAACCAGTTAATAAGCGGAAAAAAATTACAAAATGAGGTGTTGTTTATATTTGAACAGTGGGGCTCGAATTGCGAGAGTGAAGTCGCTGTTATCCTATAGTGGCCAAATAGCATTGAGCATCGTATCGATTAGCAGGTGAATAACAAAAGAAGAAGCTTAAATGCTTTCAACTACACGACCTGTTACTGAAGCGGCTATGTGGAGGAGCATTCATCCATGCATTAGAAATTTGCACACACCCCGTAACTTTGACTTTTCTTACGCGCAAAACAGCGCCTGTGAACCCGCCGTAAAGCTTTACGTGATGCTCCGAGGCGCGCCCGCGCTCCCTGTCGGCGACGACATGAAGTGCGCCACTCCAGCCCATTAGTCAGCATAATGTTTCTTTCTAATACACCGTATTAACAACCGATGATGATAATGACGATGATGTTGGAAGTATTGTCCTTTTTAACGGGTCGCCATGAATTGGTACATTAAAACCGGCATAACCGAGAGGCAAAACAAAACTAAAAAAACTTACCAAAAAAGTCGCTAGACTGATTAACACACAAATATGAGCTACCACAAAACGCGTAGCGCTCCACGCCGCCACTTCCCAAAACAAACATGTCGATTCATAGCCTCCTCTATAAAAAAATATAGGAGGCTATGGTCGATTCTATTTCAACGGCTTGGCTGGACCAACCCTATTTCGACGGGTCCCAGTCAAAAATCGTTTCCACCGCTGCGATCAGAGCAAAACTTTCCGGAAGCTAGCCGTGGACCGCTACGGCGGGAGCGAACGGCCCTTGAAAATTGCTACTTTTAGTGTTATGTGAGTGAGACGACCTTTACGATCACGGAGGAAGGACCTTTTTCCTTCCTCCGTGTTTACGATAGATGAATGAATAGATGGATGTGGCTGTAGTTGTTTCCTAATTAATGCATAGTTACGACATGAGCCAAAATAATGTTCAATAGTTTCTGATTCTTCGCAGAACGTACAAAGGGGGGGAAGTGTCAGACCACCTCTGTGTAAATAAAAATTTAATGGGGGGACACGGCACCGGAATCTGGAGATTGTAACTTCAAGTTTTTTTGACGAACTCCACTGGGCTTTCCATGGAAATTTGAGGTGCTGATCCCTGTCAAATTTCTTCTTCTTTACTTTACCCATGCGCTGTCGTTCTGCAGTAGCTCGTGGTGCACGTGCACCTATTATCACACTATGGCTCCTAAGAAAATGGGACCGTTCTGCTTTTTATTGCGAGAACTACAGAACGAGCGTAGAGAACGCAACTTCACTTGCACCCTAGAAACAGTCCGAGCAGAGACTGGAAAGATGTGGAAGGTATGCCGGCACTTTTCTCTTTGTATACCTGCGGATTTCGCGTTTTCTATATGTCTTGCCGATGGCATTGTTCACACGAAGGGTTTGTTCATTGCGCGTCAAACAGAACGGCATTGTCCGCGACGTTGCTCTTGGCGCGAGCCTCGCCGCGTTGTTTTCTGTCACGAGCAGTTTCGTAACGTGAACGCTGAGGTTCCACGCTCGTTACGCGTTGCTGTAGGTCTTCCTACTTTCCGTACGTCTTTAGAAGTTGTCTGATGTTAATGCCTTGAATGGTGCTCCACCGTTCAGTGATGTCGGTTCTACTTCTATGAGCTCTAACAGACCTCCAACTTAGCAGTCGTTGACGGAAGAGGAGAAAGCCCATTACGAGTTCATGGCGAATCGTTACAAGGAAAAGCAAGTGGGATCCTTTGAGAACAGCTTCACGTCTGATGGGCGTAGCATTGCAGTGAGTCAACACGCTATCTTGCTCTTTTTTTTACTCGTCTCATTCATTTCATCACGCGACGAGTTGCTCAGCATGTAGCGCCGCATGCATCGTCTTGCGACGAGGGCTCGAGTTGGCAATGTCTTGTGCAAGGTCGTTCCAGTCCTTCCCTGCTCGAGGAAAAGATGAAGAGGCGGAAATGACTGTGCGAGCATGAGGACAGGCAACATTTAAGGGGTGACCAATGTGATAGGATGTGTGTGATGGTGACGAACTATACGGTGGTTGTTGTAGCGCGCTGTGGAAGAACTTATGAATTAATGATAAACTAGCAATGAGGCGTCGATGATAAATTGTTAGTAAGCCTGATTCCGCTTTGAAAGATGTCACTCTGAAATTGTATGAAGAGGCGAAATGAATGAAACTAATGGCAACATTCTCAAAGGCCTTAAGGGCGTTTGTGAGGAAAATTTGGCAAGGGTTCCAAGTGGCTGATGCATTTGGGCCGTATTAGTGTTTTTTAAGCTATTAAATTGACATGCTGCCAAGAGTTTTCTAATTTGAGTCGTAAAAACCCAAATTTTTTTGTTAGATGGTGCAATAACGTTGGTCACATGCACACACCCGTTGAAATTATTTGATATCACACCCAAGTCTTTACATCGGCATACGGCCTAGTTGCTGATTTGCTATTACATATTTAAATTTCAATGGGTTAGAACTGCAAGAAAATGACACTGTTTTGCATTTACCAGTATTCAAAACCATTAACCAGCATTGACACTAGTCCTTAATGTTGTACAAGTCCTGTCGAAAAGTAGGCTGGTTATTAATGTTAACAACTGAAAGATAAATAATGCAGTCATCTGCAAACATGTGGAGTTTGCTAGTAAGATGCAATGATAAGGCAATAATATATATTAGAAAGAGTAGGGGGCCTAATACAGAACGTTGAAGGACGCCGAATCATACTGAAAAAGGCTCAGAGTTATTGATGCGCACTGACTGCAGGCGGTTAGTGGGGAACTGCTCAATCCATGTTATAACTGTGGGTTGTAGATTTAGTTGGGAGAGTTTTAGTAGTAAGCGTTGATGAGCAACTTTGTGGAATGATTTTGCAAAATTAAGAAAAATTGCGTCAGTTTGAATGTTAGCGTCTAGATTTAGGTGGAAGTCGTAGAGAAATGCAGCTGATTGCGTTTTGAAAGACAGTCCCTTGTGGAACCCATGCTGAGAATGGCGAAAAAAAGTTTAAAATCAAGGAAGCGAAATATAAGAGCATATGTGACATGCTCCTTGATCGTACAAGGCACTGATATGATGGAAATGGGGCGGTAGTTTAGGGGTGAACTCTTGTTGGCTTATTTGTAGACTTGAACAACCTTAGCCTTTTTCCACTCTTTTGGTAGGTTTCCAGATGACAGTGACTGGGTAAACAACAGCATTAGATATGCCGCAGAAATGAATTTGGTGTTCTTCAGAAACTTGATGTGATTTCATCGAAACCAGCAAATGATGACAGTTTAGAGGCCAGCTTTCATGAATGTCGCTCTCGTGAAATGTTGCTTCGTATTCCTCGTACAATTGTTCAAATTCATTGTTGATCGCTAACTAATTTCCTTTATTGTAAAGACGAATGATTTTCTCATGTGACTGATGCGCAGCCTGGGTTAGAGCAAAAGTGGCATGAATTACTTTGTGGTCACTTACTTTATTAAGACAGGTGATGGAAGGTAGCATTGCCGGGCTTGTGTGCCACACTTGAATCGCAGCACATCAGACACCAAAATGATTACTTTTACATTGATGCGGTATTCAGTGGGAATATAAATTACATTCCAGTAACGATTTGAAGGCATATAGAAGGCATGACATGAATTTTTATTGCCTTTTGAAGTAAATATACAATAGTACATTCGAGTTTCATTTAGTTGTACAGATAGGGCGGTATGGTGAAATCGGTAAATACTGAAGCGCCGTGCATGTTCTGGGACTTGTTTGTGGTTGTAAGTTCGCTAAAGTTTTTTGTCAGTAGTAATGTTTCACGGCTCTACAGTTTCACCTTGTACTATTTCTAGGCTGTGTAAAGCATGTGAAGAATAATCAAATCTTGACTGCATTTCGTGTGCAAAGCTAAAGCTTTCTTTTTTGCCATCAGGTCAGTTGAGAAGCAATTCATGCTTCGCCGACAGCCTAATCGTCGTCCCACAAATAGAGCAAGTAGGAGCAATGTGCATATAAAAAAATAAACAGAGTTGCAATCGGTTTTTTCTAGAGCTTTGGACATTTCACGAATTCGCAGCTTTTCATTCTTAGTCAGTTTTTATGCTGGCCTTCCCGAGTTGTCGTGGAATCTGCAAAAGATTTGTTTTCCATGTCATCTTGTATTGGCTAGATTGTGCTGAAATGGAACCTGATGTCACGGTAGCTTGGTAGCAGCTAAAGTATAGCGATGCCAAGCTTGGTCACGGGTTCAATCCAGGACATATACTAATAACATTGTAACCAATCAGATTAGTAGATGTAGGCAATGTTATTAAGTAACAACTTTCAAGGTTCATGCCCACTGATTGAATTGTTCAATCTCTGATGTATTACAGTAATGTCATCAGTAGTCAGCCGCGTAAGATTTTGGTAACGTTAAGTAGCAACTTTCAAGGCCCATTCACCCATACTTATTGAATTGTGAAGTCCAGGATTTATTGTAATAATGTCATCTCCATTAAGATACATAATATTGGGTAATGTTAAAGAGGAACTTTTTAGGTTCATGTCTAGGCTCATGTGTCAAGGTTGATGCCCTTATTGAACGTAAACAAAGCCAGACAATTTTACTCAGTGCTAGCTTCTTGCTACCTTGTGCATTGGGCACGATTTTCAATGACTCGAAACTATTAGTGAAGGAAATGTTAGCTCAGGGGTGATAGTAGTCTGCTTCGAAGCATGACACTGCTTTTCCTACACCTTATTGCAGTGGAATTGCGGGTCGAATACAGATACTCATGTTCAGCCCATTTGGTGCACTTTAAATAACTGCAACTTGTCGAAACTGACCATAAGACGGTCCCGCCGTTGTTTTAAAAAATCTTTGATGCTATGCAGCATGCCTACCAGCTACCATCAGCTGAAGCTCCAACTCTTGTGGATCCCACCAGATGGCAGAGAAGGTCACGACAAGTTCCTGAATGCCTATCGGACATTCTTCAGCGAGCAGACTCCGCTGGTGGATGCCGATGCGACATTTTCCTTCAGTGAGGTGTACCGTAAAGCAGTCATGTACTTTCACGAGGAGGCGATTTATCACTGCACTATAGAGTGGCCCGGTGTTGTCTGGTTTGGCCCGGTGACAAAATATCTTCAGGTACGAGTTCGTTGCTCCTTCTATGACACAATAACACCTTTACTTTGTTTATGTCTCTGTCAGAATTTCTACGGTACACTTAAAACAGTATAGAAAGGTGGCCTAGTTCATAGTTCGTACTCGTTTAGCGAACTGGGAGGGCAGGAACACGCAACAGACAGAGAAGAGCAACACAGCACGAGTGAGCAATCAGGCTGCGGGGCTCTTCTGCGTCTCTTGTGCATGTTTCCACTTTCACAGTTCGCTGAAAGAGCTTAAAAAAGTACTACACTCAAATCTCGATATAACGAACCCATATATAATGAAAAATCAGGTATAACAAAGTAAGTGAAAAAAAGTTGCAATAGATATAGTGTTAGGAATAGACCTTTATAACGGATTTTTTGATATAGCAAACCTATTTTCATGTAAGATGAAACTTTGTTATAATGAGGTTTGAATGTATTAACATCTCGTGTACTTTCTTGGTGTTGGTTTCGATTTCTGCCAGTATTTACTAACATTGTGTTAACCAAAGACATGGGCTGTCAAAATCCTTTCCACTCATTTGTAGCGAGAATCTTGTTGCGGCAAGCTTCAGGTAGTTGTATGCGAGGGCTTACTCCATCATGTCCCGCATGACGCAAGCTGTCTATGCTGCGAGTGGTACTAACACTCCTTCCCTGCACATAAAATACCGCACAAATTGGATGAGGGCACCACCACCATCGTAGCTCATTTGGTAAGAGCATCAAGCGCATAATCCTTACGTTGCAGATTTGATTCCTGCCAGCGGCAAGTTGTCTTTTCATTCCCTTCACATCAGTATCGCAATGGCAACATTACACTAGACCTATGTGAATACCAAATTTTGGGTGCGAAGCAAATTCGAATGTTGAAGTGTGACTGCAAATGGAATGGAATGTTTAAAACATATTTCTTGTATATTTCTAAAATCTTTTTCGGATAGTTTAATGTGAAATTGCAGGGAAAAATTGAAAAGGATTCCTAATTTGAATATTTCTCAAATCATTTTCGAGTAAATTGATTTGGAATTGCGAGGAAAAAAAATTACAAAGGATGCACAAGTACTTGCTTATGATATATAGCAACATGAAAGTGTTTCATTTCGGTAGGTTGATGAAGCCCTGGTGGGTGCTATCCATAGTTGTCTTATCAAGAATGAGGCAATGCAGAGGCTGAATTGTATTTGCGTAGATGATTTGGTGCAACCAAAATATCACCAAGAACACTTTCAAAGCGAAAGGCCTAGATGCTACTTCCTCGTCCTCTCCTCCTCTTTGAACTTCCGTGGAAACCCAGCTGATATGGCAGACAAAGAGTTGCTCCCTTCAAGTTAGAAGTTCAGAATCTTCAAGTTAGAGTTTCGAATTTTTTAAAGACATTGTCGCATACTTCATGGCCCATTACTTGTAATGCCGTAAATTTAGTCGGTGGCCATCACATAAAAATTTAAAAATAAATATATTCTGCATGGAACCAACTACGTGCATTTCCGGAAACTCGGAAAAAATAGGAGCAGGAAGATGAAAAAGAGAGAAAAAAATGTTGCATCCAGGAGGAGGTCGGAATATCTATAAAATAACGTGGCTTATACCCCTACTTAAGAATCGGTATAACACGAAAGTCAAAGGTGTCTTTACAGAGGTAGTTAATCATTTATTGTGCATTGCTTCAGCAACAGCAATAAATTGCAAAGTTATGTTAGGAATGGCAAGCAGCTCGAAACTTGCAGCGCATACCTCAAGCAGAAATAACGCACGAAATCAGCATATGCAGAACGAGCGCAGACTAACAACTGTCACGCTGGAAACTTAGAGCGCGCTGTTCAAACAGAAAGAAAAACGCACGATCAAGCAGAAAGCAAGGCGCACTAAAGGAGCACAAGTATACGCAGGACAAGAGCGAACAACTGTCGCAATAATTCCTGCATCTCGTGTCAGCAGTGTGCTCCTTTCGTAAAAGTGGCCTTAGCAGCGTGTGAAGTGACCTTTGTCCTTTCCCTAATGACAAGTCCGATGAGCGCTCGCGCAGGAGAGACCACTCTCTCTCCTTGTAGGCAGGGTTTCGTGGAGGTGACGACCTTCAAAGCGAGCCCAACGAGAGCCCATTGTGCCGTCTCGCCACTGATGAAGAAAATGCGCTAAAGATTTGAAGCGCTGAGGGCAACCGAACGGTGTATGCGGTTAGCACTCTAGGCAAGGCACGCTCAGTGGTGTAGTGGTTAGCGCCGCGCGCTGAAAACCTAGAGGTTACTGGTTGGATTCTGCGTGACAGATGCTTGCCTTCTGGTTTTTTTCTTTGCAATCTCTTAGTAAATCACTTCAACGTCACTTCCGTGACGGAAGTACGCCAGCGGAGACCCTGGCATTTTCGTGTTAAAAAGAAAAAAAAAAAAAGCTTGAAGCCGTTGTTAAGTAATTATCAGCTACAGCAGACTCATATGCAGAAAAAGTACAGAGAATCGGCCACCTGACGGGCATCATCAAGTCAAACATCTTTAGGATGAGTGCCAAGACCAAGCAGCGGGAGATAGTTATATTGATATCAAAATTCAGAAAAAGCAACAAGATGTTGCATAATAACTGTTCCTTAGTTCTTCCTATCTGAATAAATGTTTGCAATTTGTGTCAGACTGAACGAGATTACCTATGCAGTTTAAGAAACTATGATTGAAAGTTGTCTGAAAATAAAGTGTCACTGGAGCCACATTATTGACGTCTGCTCCATTGATGTTGCGCTTTTTTCACGAATTATGGTTACTTGAAGCCTTTGTCCTCCCCTGAAAGTGTGTGATTAGGTTTTTAACAGACAGTGTGGTCCTTAAAAACTGGTACACATAGCCTTGAAAGTCCTTGAAAACCCTCGAGTTTTTTCATGTAAACAAGCATGAACCTTGAGCTGGTGATGTTGCCGTTTGGTTTCTTCACATTGTTGCCCACTTCTTGACCTTATAAGGACACTGAAGGGAAAAACAAATGTTTTTCTCTAGTTGTAAATTACTAAAGACACCGTGCATGCCGTGAGAAGATGCTTGACGATTGCAAAATACAGGTGGTGTCAATTTGAGGTCGTGATAATGAACAGCGCAGAAAAAAAAATATACTGATGTAAGAACCACCAAGACAAGCTCCGACAGCAGACTGAAAAATTAGTGCACATAACCTGTGCTTAATTGTCGTTTTTTTTTTTCTTATTAATATTATGCATTCATACCAACTAGCCCAGTTTGAACCTCTTCAATATTTCAAGTCCCTACACTAGTCGCTGTGTAATTAAATTTTGATAGTGTCTGCTAAATGAAGTACGTTTTTTTGTCAGGGGCCCAGAGAACGAATGAAATTTCGGAAATTTTCTTGACCAATGCAAAAAGAAAAAAAGCCTGATATCTCACATCACCACTCCAAGACCACGCTGGGAAATCTGATAATTTTTATTTTTTCACTTGCTCGTAAACCTATGGTGGTGAAATCAATGACGCTAAAGTTTTCATAGAAAATTTGTGTGTCTATAATCATCGTTTCACTTTATAACCCCCCCCACCCCCTTTTTTTTTTTTTTCTGTTTCCAGGCGAAGACACTCACGGGATCCCTATCACAGGTTACGAGCTGGCTACGCCTGACTGCCGGGCGGTTGTGTGAGACCTGATGGCCCATCTCCGACCTTCCTCGGCCGGCCTGGCTCTTCCGCCGTTTTTCTTCATGCCCCAGGCCGACGGCTACCTGCGGTGACTGCTCGTAATGCATGGAGATTGATGGGGGAGGAGGTGGAAGAAGTCTCGACTAGATTTTTTTATTTTAATTGTGATAATAATATATTTTTAATAAGTGCAATAAAATTTGTTAATTCGAAAATTTGAGGGTGATAAATTCCCACATAGCATGCCGCTTTGAGTCCTTAAAAAAGTTGCAACAGGTCCTGGAAAGTCTTTGAATATCCTTGATTTTTCGGTTGGAAAACCTGTACGAACCCTAGACCGAACTCAGTGCAACATGACGCGGTTATCTTGAGCTGCTGAGCATACCAGCAGTGACTAAAATGTCTTGTTTGAATTATGAGCACTGCACATACTTGGCTGTGTTGAGATTGCGGCTTGCTAAAGGGAAACTGAAAGGGCCAGGAAGATGGTCTACAAGTCAAGCATGAATGTGTTGTATTGTGCTCTATTCCAATTTTATTCTTCAAAGGCAAGTCAACCCATATATTGCGAGAAAAAAAAAAGAACTTGACTCATGTCTGTTTACAAGAACTACAGCGTAAGTGCTATAATAAGCATGGTCAAGACCCATTGTACATGCCGGTTTTTTTTTTTGCAAGGGAAGGCATGGCCTTTGCGATGAGAATTCCCAACTGTTGTCAGCAATGAAATCTGGTATAGCGAGCATGGTTCTGCGATTGGTGCAGTATTTATTTTCTTGGCTATATCACTCAAAATCGGATATTGACAAAGGGTTCCGGTGTGTCGAGCTTGAATGGCCGAGCTGCAGCATTCTAGGTGGTCTGTGTACATTTTTTTTAGAGTTCTTTTAATTTTGGTGGCGTGTCGATGTACAGCAAGTGCACGTGTGTAAAGTACCTGTGTAGCTGGTGCGAAATTAGAGCTGCATTATCTCGATACATTCACTAGCTTTGATCAAGCTCTTCTGGTTTCAGAAAGAGGTCGAAAGACAACTATAGGTGGCATTTCCGAAAAAAAAAAAAAAAAAAGCAGTTTCGCTGCTAGGGCGAAGCAACTAATGCGATTGCAAGCAATCCGAATCTCACACGAATAACGACAAGCACCTCGATGATTTCAGCATGCCCCTGCAGCAGAAAGGAGGACCCTTGAAAAGAATGCATAGGTATACTTGGGACACGTGCCGCTGTGTGTCGCCACCAGCGCTAGGATCTTGTGCTGCCATTTAAGCACGGCGGTTATTCCTTTTTCTTCATGTTGGACAGTCATTAGAACATGCAGGTTTTTCCCGTTTTCACTTGTCCTCATCGGGCGAATAAGAACAGTGAAATTGGCGGAAATGGAGGAGGCATATTTCTGATGTCTCGGAAAGTTGAGTTGGCCGCATGCTCGAATAAGGGCACTTGCTCGGAGGTTTTACGATCATGTCGCGAAATAGCAACATTTCATGCCACTGCCATGTATGTGTGTTCAATCCTGTCATGCAGGGTTCGTTTCTAATTTTTTGCACCATTATTACACAACTGCCTTCGAAAACATATTTGGAACAGTACAAAAACAAATTACACAGAACATCTTAGTCATTATATGTTCTTCCCCAAAGCCCTGAGGCCAACAGTGGAGCCCAGGACAATTCTACAGAGACACCAATATTCAAGCCACGTGGGATCTGTGGAAAAATAAATAGACGACTTGAGCATAAAGGCTGAGCTAAATGGGACCTAGGCTATATGGGTGGCAGGAATAGGTTGAAGTGGGAAGAGATAGAACAGGAGTTAAGCCAGGAGGAGCTGATGGTATATGGGGTTGTGGAGACACATCTTCCGGACATGTAGCAAACAACCTTGCCATCCCGACTTCGAATGGGAATATTGCAATAGAACAGAAGGCAGCAAAAAGGCAGGTGGAATTGGGGCATTTGTACATAAAAGTATGTGTTGGCAAAAAGTCAAGCAGAAATGCAGGGAACACTTATGTTTCAAAGGGAAAGTAGCTGGGCAGATGACACTCTTTGGTTTAATGTACTTGTGGACAGGAGCAAAGGCCAGAGAGGAAAACCAGGCAATGGTAGGGTGTATAACGATTGACATTGAGGAATTAGGAGGAGAGTGCGAGATAGTTATACTAAGCCATATGAATGTGCACATACAAGATATAGAAGACTATACTGACCCAACATTAAAAATGATCATGATTTGCAACAGTACTGGGAAGTGTGAAGGGCAAACAACATGGGAGGTAGGAAGGCTGCAGTTGACGATAGATTGTGCACTGATGTCACATAAGATGTATGATAGGCTCAGGGGAATGCACATAGATGAATGTGGCTCCACAAGTCTGGTTAGTGATCACAAATGTATCGAGCTAAATTTTGGAAGAGCATTGAAAGTGGGAATGAGACAAGATAAGCAACAACAAGGGAATCTTTATTCGTAAAGGCAAACAGAAATAGCTACTGAACAAGTTGAAAAAGTAATTCCTAAGGATAATAAAACAGTGTGGACGTACACGAATCTAATTAGACTTAGCTAGAACTTGCTAAGGCACGTGACAAGTCGCCCCAGTAAAGGACACACAAACCCAAGAGTTGTCGGGATGAGGAGGTTAAGAGAGCCATAGCAAAACGTCGGGAAACCTCTAGGGAACACAGACATGCTAAACACTGTGAAAAGATAGAAAGGCAGCTGCAAAATTTAGGAACCATCTAAACTCCCTCAGAAATGAGACAAGCCTAAAGCAGAAGTTTATAACTGTAGGTCAAGGTGTTAGCCTAGAAGGGGACGAAGCGATTGAATTTAAGAACAAGGCTGACAGAAAAATTTCAACAAGGATGTGCTTTATGCACCTTAATAGACAAGCATAGATCAAGTGGTGCAGTGGCTCCATTTTCAGAAAGAGAGTGGGAAAGGGCTAAAGAAACGGTTCCTGGAAGTACATCAACAGGCCCTGATGGCATCCAAATTATGCTGATAAAGGCATTGGGTCCCAAGTCTAAGCAGACTTCGAGAGAGGCAGCGAGCAAAACTATAATCAATCGTGAAGTCCCCGATGGATGGAAACTTAGCAGGATGAGCATGATCTATAAAGGAAAGGGGGACAAAGCTGACAGAAACTACTACCTTCCTGTAACAGTGACACCAGTGGTCTACAGGCTGGCGATGCAGATTATGAAGGAGAGACTACAGGCATGGATAGAGGATGACGGGGTGCTGGGGAAAGTGGGGAACGGGTTTCCGAAACACAGGAGGTTGGAATACAATCCATTATCAATGACGCAGTGCATCGAAATAGCAGGAAAGGAACACAGGTCCCTGTGGCTAGCGTTTTTGAATATCAAGGGAGCGTACGATAGCATGGTTCAAGAGGACTTGTGGGGAATACTGCACACACTAGGTGTGGGAGATGGAGTCACTAATCTTTCAAAGGATATCTCTAAAAGTAACAAGGTAGTTATAAAATGGAAAAAACAGGCATCCAAGCTTACAGAGATAAAACGGGCGCTTAGGCAGGGGTGTCCTCTGTCACCCTTGTTATTCATGTTGTACCTACAACGATTAGAGGCCAAATTATAGGGAAGTGGACTTGGCCTCAACCTCTATTTCATTAAACAAGAAAAACTCATTGACCAGGCACTACCAACATTGACGTAAGCAGATGATAAAGTGCTACTGACTGAGAACAAGGAAGATTTGCACAGATTGATGAACATCTATGGTAATAAGGGAGATAGGTTAGATTACACATTCAGTAAGGAAAAATCAGCAGTCATGATTTTTAATGGTAATGAAGGTATTGAGCTTAGGATACAGGAGGTCACGCTAGAGATAAAAGATAAATACAAATATCTCTGGGCGTATGGATAACCAATGGGACCGAGTACCTAAGGGAACACGAATTATACGTAACGACTAAAGGTAACAGAAATGCAGCGGTAATGAAAATTAGTGCACTCTTGAATTACAATAGGTATGATGTGGGAGGAATATATATGAAGAGGCGTGATGGTTCCTGGTCCGACTTTCGGCAATGCGGTCTTGTGCTTGAGATTAGAGGTACAAGCAAGATTAGAAATTCATCAACAAGAAATAGGTAGGCTCGCTTTTGAAGCTCACGGGAATACACATAATCAGGCAGTACAAGGTGATATGGGATGGACATCATTTGAGGGCAGGGAAGCTAACGGCAAGATAGAATTTGAGAAGCGATTGAGAGAATTGGGGGAGGAGCATTAAACTAGGAAGGTTTTCAGGTACTTGTACATGAGGAATGTCGATACCGAATCGAGGAAAGGAACCTGAAAATTGACGGGTAAGTACTTAGAAAAGTGCAGGGAGCCAAATCAAAAAGAAGTAGGTGAAGGAAACGGAGACCGGCATGTGGAGAACTGGCATGATTAAAAAGTCCGCACATCTATCGAACGTACTCCTAAGCAGGATACTGTCAAGGAAAGTATCTACGATAATAGTCGGGGTAGTTCTCTACAGTTTGAGGCCAGGACCAGGACTTATCGGGCCAAAAGACGAAGAGGTAGACACGGTATGCAGTGCGTGTGGAAAGGGGAAGGAAACTGTCGAACACCTGATAATGTTCTGGAAAGGGCGCGCAGAGTTTTGCAAAGCACTGGGGTTCAAGGACAGCCCAACGTTACTAGGGACAGCCGGAGCAAAATAGACTTTAGACGGGTAGAAATACGTAGAAGGAGGTTATCTGATTGGTGGCTAAAATCAAGGCACAACTGAAAATTAAATCCTTCACTGCAAAGTACCAGTCTTACACTTCTCTATTTGAAAATAAAAATAAAAAGATAAATTTAGTTGTTGGTTAACTAAGTAATAATGCTAGAAAACGCAAGCTATCGGCTAATCTAATTTAAAGAGTGCAACCATGCTTATCCATCCATGATAAGGGCAACCCACATCCATCTTTTCATTCATCCATGCACAGTGTCGTCGTTTAAGAGCTGCGCGCGGCTCTGCGCTGCCAAGAGGGCCCAGATTTTCCGGTGACTTTTTTAAATTCTTAGTTTTTATTGTACAGTTATAATGGTTAGATTTTTTTTCTTCATTATAGCTTCAGTTGCTATAGAGTGTTACGAAAAGTCGCGCAAGTTATGAAGTAAAGAAGAAGAAATTTGACAGCGAGCGTACTGGATCGCCTACTTGACCGGTACGCTACCTGTCAAATTTTTTCTTCTTTACTTCACCCACGCGCTGTCGTTCTGCAGTAGCTCGTGGTGCACGTGCACCTATTATCACACTATGGCTCCTAAGAAAATGCGACCGTTCTGCTTTTTATTGCGAGAACTACAGAACGAGCGTAGAGAACGCAACTTCGCTGGCACACTAGAAGCAGTCCGAGCAGAGGCTGGAGAGATGTGGAAGGTATGCCGGCACTTTTCTCTTTGTATACCTGCGCATTTCGCGTTTTCTATATGTCTTGCCGATGGCATTGTTCACACGAAGGGTTTGTTCATTGCGCGTCAAACAGAACGGCATTGTCCGTGACGTTGCTCTTGGCGCGAGCCTCGCCGCGTTGTTTTCTGTCGCGAGCAGTTTCGTAACGTGGACGCTGAGGTTCCACGCTCGTTACGCGTTGCTGTAGGTCTTCCTACTTTCCGTACGTCTTTAGAAGTTGTCTGATGTTAATGCCTTGAATGGTGCTGCACCGTTCAGTGATGTCGGTTCTACTTCTATGAGCTCTAACAGACCTCCAACTTTGCAGTCGTTGACGGAAGAGGAGAAAGCCCATGACGAGTTCGTGGCGAATCGTTACAAGGAAAAGCAAGTGGGATCCTTGGAGAACAGCTTCACGCCTGATGGGCGTAGCATTGCAGTGAGTCAACACGCTGTCTTGCTCTTTTTTTTTTTTTTTACTCGTCTCATTCATTTCATCACGCGACGAGTTGCTCAGCATGTAGCGCCGCATGCATCGTCTTGCGACGAGGGCTCGAGTTGGCAATGTCTTGTGCAAGGTCGTTCTAGTCCTTCCCTGCTCGAGGAAAAGATGAAGAGGCGAAGGTGTCTGTGCGAGCATGAGGACAGGCAACATTTAAGGGGTGACCAATGTGATAGGATGTGTGTGATGGTGACGAAATATACGGTGGTTGTTGTAGCACCCTGTGGTAGAACTTATGAAATAATGATAAACTAGAAATGAGGCGTCGATGATAAATTGTTAGTAAGCCTGATTCCGCTTTGAAAGATGTTAGTCTGAAATTGTGTGAAGAGGCGAAATGAATGAAACTAATGGCACGATTCTCAAAGGCCTTAAGGGCATTTGTGAGGAAAATTTGGCAAGGGTTCCAAGTGGCTGATGCATTTGGGCCGTATTAGTGTTTTTTAAGCTAATAATTTGACATGCTGCCAAGTGTTTTGTAATTTAGGTCGTAAAAATCCAATTTTTTTTTTGTTAGATGGTGCAATAACGTTGGTCACATGCACGCACCAGTTAAAATTATTTGATATCACACCCAAGTATTTACATTGGCATATGGCCTCTAGGTGCTGATTTGCTATTACATATTTAAATTTCAACGAGTTAGAACTGCGAGAAAATGACACTGTTTTACATTTACCAGTATTCAAAACCATTAACCAGCATTGAAACTAGTCCTTAATGTTGTACAAGTCTTGTCGAAGAGTAGGGTGGTTAGTAATGCTAACAAATAAAAGATAAATAATGCAATAATCTGCAAACATGTGGATTTTGCTAGTAAGCTGCAATGGTAGGGCAATAATATATATTAGAAAGAGTAGGGGGCCTAATACAGAACCTTGAGGGACGCCGGATCGTACTGAAAAAGGCTCAGAGTTGTTATTGATGCACACAGACTGCAGGCGGTTAGTGGGGAACTGCTCTATCCATGTTATAACTGCGGGTTGTAGATTTAGTTGGGAGAGTTTTAGTAGTAAGCGTTGATTAGCAACTTTGTGGAATGAGTTTGTAAAATTAAGAAAAATTGAATCAATTTGAATGTTAGCATCTAGATTTAGGTGGAAGTCGTAGAGAAATGCAGCTGATTGCGTTTTGCAAGACAGTCCCTTGTGGAGCCCATGCTGAGAATGGCGAAAAAAATGTTTAAAATCAAGGAAGCAAATTATAAGAGCATATGTGACATGCTCCTTGACCGTACAAGGCACTGATATGATGGAAATGGGGCGGTAGTTTAGGGGTGAACTCTTGTTGCCTGATTAGACTTGAACAACCTTAGCCTTTTTCCACTCTTTTGGTAGGTTTCCAGATGACAGTGACTGGGTAAACAACAGCATTAGATATGCCACAGAAATGAATTTGGTGTTCTTCAGAAACTTGATGTGATTTTATCGAAACCAGCAAATAATGACAGTTTAGAGACCAGCTTTCATGAATGTCGCTCTCTTGAAATGTTGCTTCGTATTCCTCGTACAATTGTTCAAATTCATTGTTGATCGCTAACTAATTTCCTTTATCGTAGAGACGAATGATGTTTCAGAAGGACCAGAGAGACCGCAGAACCGATACGTCTTCGGTTTATTGTTGACAGAACAGGAAATAAAAAAAAATATATGTAGAGCGTGCCCCTTGCTACTTCTTCCTCACCTCCGAACTCCATCTTCAATCTGTTTTCTACATCTTCCCGCCGGCCAGATTCAACCGAAGCAACCTTCGAGCGAATACAACAGTTGAATTGGCCTCTTGACTAATTTTCCTTCAGGTGTACGAAGCAAGCATGTTCTTACTAGTCCATCCTTGCCTGGGAAAATCTTTTCGACCTTGCAGAGTTTCCGTTAAGTTCTTTTTCGCGCTTCTCCAAGCAGAAGTACATCTCCTTCTTGTACATTTGTGTGACGCTCTGTTTTTCTGCTGGCACACTTAAGCTCCCTCAGGTACTCCTTTTTCCATCTGGTCCACCATGTTATCATTGCCTGTTTTCTTGCATTCCAGTAATTCAGCAAACTGTATTCTTCGAGTCTGTTTTCTCCCGGCTTGTTCATGGCTTGCCTGCGTCCTATAACGTCGGCCGGTGTGATGGGTTGTGGCTCGTTAGGATCGTCATACACATAAGTAAGAGGCCGGTTGTTAAGTACTCCTTCTGCTTCAACAACCACAGTCCGTAGTTCTTCTTCATCCAAAAGTCGAGCACCTATAGTTTTTGCCATGGATGTCTTAAAGCTTCTGATCAGTCTTTCATAAAATCCTCCCCACCATGGAGTTAACTCTACAATAAACTTCCATTTTATTTTCAGGTTACTGGTATACTGTTGAACCCTTTCATCTTCCATCTTTAATATCTTCTTAATCTCTTTCTCAGATTTCTTGAATGCTCTTGCATTATCACTGTAAATAGTTGTACACAATCCTCTTCTAGCTACGAATCTTCGGAATGCTTGTATAAACGCTTCTGATGACATCCTCTTGACCAACTCCAGTTGCATGGCTTTTGTAACTGCACAGTAAATATCACAGTGTAAAACTTTGTAACTTTTTCGCCTTTCTCCTCTCGAGCATTTAGCGGTCCAGCAAAGTCTATACCAACTGTGTCGAATGGCCTCGTCTGTGTTATCCTGTCAGCTGGTAGTGGTGGAATTTCTTGTGCCATTGGTCTAGAATTGAATCTCCTACATGTGATGCATTTCTTTATCACATATTTCACCATCTGTCGGGCACACAGAATCCAAAACTTCGTTCTTAGATGTGTCAATGTTGCCGCAACGCCACCGTGCATTGTTACTTGATGCACGTTCAGAACTAGGAGTTCTGAAAAGTGACTTTCTCTTGGTAAAATAATAGGATGCTTCTCATCAAAGCTCAAATCACTCCACTAAAGCCTCCCTTTTACTCTCAGGACACCTTGATCATCTTCGAAGATGTTCGTGCCGTATAGATTCATGTTGTCATATATTCGTGTCACTGCATTTTGTAGCGTTTTCTGCTCCTGCTTTATCGGCACAAACTCTGCCTTGTCCAATTCTTCTCCTGTCAGCGAACCTGTTTTCCTTTCTTTTCGTCGGTTTCCTATATAACGCATCACCCACGCGGTAATTCGTAACGCTTTCTTGTATGATCCAAACCTGCTCACATCAATTATTTTTTCTTCACTCGTGGTGGTAGTTAAGCTTGCCACGGTCTTTTCTTCGTCTTTGTTGTTATCACTGTCCAATTCTTGCGTTATGTCATAATCAGGTCTTTGTTTTTCATTCTTGATCCACGTGGGGCCTTTCCACCATAATTCACTGTCCAGCAAACGTTTCATCTTCATCCCCCTTGTCATCAAATCCGCAGGATTTTTATCACTTTTAACATAACCCCATTGACTCTCATTGGACTTGCTCTTAATTTCTGCTGCGCGGTTGCGGACAAACAGATCTTTCGTCTTGTTTGACTTTATCCAGCATAACACAATTTGAGAATCAGTCCAGAATTTCACACTCCTCAGTTTCCTGATGAAATTCTCGGTTATATGACTCGCCAATCTGACTGATATTGTGGCCGCCAACAACTCCAATCTTGCTAGTGTGATCTTTTTGGTTGGAGCGACTCTACTTTTTGCAATGATTAAATTGGCCTCATTTCTTCCATCGGAGTATTCTGTTACAATGTATGCGTCTGCTCCATATGCCATTGGACTCGCATCGGAGAACACGTGGAGAGTCGATGCTTTCACTTCAGCTTGTTTGTTGTCATAGCATCTGTTAACGGTGAAGTCATCTAAGTGCTGAAGCTCCTCCGACCAGTCCTTCCAAGCTTATCTATGCTGGCTTGGTAACAGGTCATCCCATTTCAGTTTATCCATCCAAATGTTTTGCAGCAATATTTTTGCTCTGACTGAAAATAGTGTCAAAAAACCTAAAGGGTCATATAGCTTTGCCGTGTCCTGCAAAACCTGTCTTTTTAAGAGTTGTCTCATGTCCTTGTCATTTCGCCATGTAGTGTCGGGAAAGCTCAACACGTCGTTTACGAAATTCCATTTCAGTCCCAAAATCTTGATTTGTCCCTCTTTTCTTATCCCTCGAACCAGATCCTCTCCTTCTTCATCAAAGAGTTTTCTTAGCTCGGCGTCATTTGAAATCCATTTTCTTAAATTCATTCCCGCATAGCGAAAAATATCTCGTGCTTCTTTGTACATCTTTGTCGATGTCGAGTATTCGTCGGCTCCTAGTAAAACGTCATCGACGTAGATTCTTTTCCGGAGTTGCGCCACAACTGCAGGATATTTTTCTTCGAATTTATCTAAATGTCGATGAATCGTGGCCGCTAGAAGGAAGCTACTTGGTGTAGTTCCGAAAGTAACCCTCGTCATCCTCCATGTTTTTATCTTCGGGGTTGGCATATCTTCGCTGGGTATTCTTTCCCACCACATGAATCGCAGTGCGTCTCGGTCATTTTCATGTATCTTGATCTGCAAGAATGCTTTTTCCACGTCGGCTGACATAGCGATCTTGTGATGTCAAAAGTTCATCAGCAAGCTTGTGATGTCGGGGTTTAGGTTTGGCCCCTTTTCCAAGTTGTCATTTAGGGATTCACCTGGATTCTGGCTTGACGATGCGTCAAAAACGATCCGTATTTTGTCGTTGTTCGTTCCTTCTTAATTACTGCTTGATGCGGCATGTAGTATACAAATTTGTTCTGTATATTGGATCCAGCATCTTCTTCGACGTTTTCTGCTATTTCTTGCTCAAAGTACTCTCGAATAGCTTTGTCCTAGGCTAGGAGTTCATCTTTATCCTTGCATAATTTTTTGGTCACCTGGAAAAGCCTCTTCTCTGCAGTGGTGTTGTTGTCGTCCAATGTCACGTTTTCCTTCCATGGTAGCCGCACTTGGTATCTTCCTGCCTTGAACTCCATTGTTTGTCGGACGTAGTAGCACATGTTCATCACTCATCTTTGTTGCTGGTTCCTTCTTGATGCCCATGTTTTCCAAGTCCCAGAATCGCTGCAGTTCATCCACAGTCGTGTCCGACTTGGCACTGACCTTGAATACCATAACCGTCAATGATTTCATCGGCGCACAATGAAGTCCTACAGGACCTTGGACCGTCCATCCCAATATTGTTTCTATTGCCATTACTTTTGGATGAATCTCGCAAATGCGACCAGTGACTACAGTCCAGTAATAATCTGCTCCAATTAATATAGAAGTTTCCATATTTTTTCGTTTTTTGTCCTTCTTCTCGTTGTCATCGGCCAAACGAATTCCCATCGATCTTGCTCTTTCGTGTATTGTCAACGGTGGCAATGGTAGGACGTCACAGGATATAACTTCTATCTCCAGTGCCTCAATCGTGACTGGCTCCGATGTGGGATCCTTCCTTACGCTGACCTCGAAGACTTTCATGTCTAGTTCCATCTCTCCTCCTCCAAATGATCCTACAGTAATCCTTTCGGATCTTTTTACCTTGCACGCTAGTTTTCTTGCCAATTTTTTCAGGATGAATGTCCTCTGGCTCCCGTTGTCCAGCAGAATCCGTGCGTAGCACCCGCTGTCTTCTCCCTCCGTCCACGAAAAGGCTGTCTGCAGTAGTATGCACTTGTGTTCATCAGACTGCAGTGCGTGCATGTTGCAGGACTTGCTGGTGTCTAACCGGTCAGGTTGCGCACTTTTACGCACGTGCTCAACATCACCGCTTTGCTGCTGTGCTGACTTTCCTGCAGGCGTACGTGGTCGACACATGGATGTCGCGTGCATTCCCTTGCACGTTTTGCAGCGTACGTTAGCGCGGCATATCTTCGCCGTGTGGTGAGGTCTGGTGCATCTGAAGCACCTTCGTTCCCGTTGTAAGGCTTCTTTCTTCTATTGCATACTAATGCTTCTTCTGCAATCTTCCGTGTAGTGTCCAGTCATCTCACAGAATGTGCATTTCTTAATCGATATGCTTTGAAGCGTAGATGTTCTAGTCCACCTCATACTGTGCGGTGACTGGGTCACGTCGTAATTTTCCTCTCGAGTTTCTTCTCTGCTGCGTATATATATGTTTAAAAACTCCATAATTTCTTTCAAACTGCTCGTGCTGTCTCTTGACGCTGAGTCCGATTCCGTAGTTGCTGGCCTGTTGTCACCTTTCTTTAACTTCTTCATCTTCATCTTAATCCTCATATCCACCGGTAGCGCAGATTTTACAACAGGAGCTATCACTTTGGCGTAACTATCCATTTCCACTCCTAATGACTGCAATGCTCGTGTGTTCACTTGCAACTTTTGGAAGAGTTTCTTCAACCCATCTACATCTTTAGGACTCTTCACTGCTTCCAAATTTGCAAGCTCTCTTATGTAGGTCTCTTTTAAATTATCTTCTCGTCCAAACGTTTCTTTCAAAAGAGCAACTGCATGCTCGTAATTCTGATCAGAAAACTGCAAACCTTCGATGAGGGACGCAGCCTCCCCGCTCAGAGACGCTAGAAGGTAATTAAATTTTTGATTCTTCGGCATGTTCGCTCTGTTATGTACCGATGTCTCGAACTGATGCCAAAACCTTGGCCATGCTGTTTTTTTCCCATCAAACTTGATCATCTCAAGACGTGGCAACTTAACAAGCTCTTGCGTCTCCGAGATTTGGTTAGTACCTTGCACTGAACTCGCCTGTTCTGTGACTATTCTCGTACTCAGTTGCGTCGCTTGTTCTAACTCGCGTAATCGCTCCTCTATTTTTGTCGCTGCAGCGACGATCTTCATCTCATAATGCAAAACTCTTTCAAATTCCGCCTCCGCGTCGTCTTCTTCAATGAACGGTTCAATCTGTTCGTTAACTTGTCTTAACATCTGTGACACGCTCTTCATCTGGTTCAGAAGCGTCATAAGTTGCGCTCGATCGGCGTCTTCTTCTATCTTCTTATCGATTTCGCTCGTAAGCGTCGTCACATTTGCTCGAAGTGTCTTCCACTTCTTCGATAGGACCTCTTTATTCATGCTTAAAACGTGTTGAAAGAGCTCTTGCCTTTTTATGTGCGTCTCCAACAGTCGTGGTCCTTCTCTCGACGGTTCGTCCTTGAGCCAGACGCTGCTGCTTCGTTCTTCAACCCGTTGTTGCGAATGGGGTTGAAGTCTGTGCGTCTGTCTTCAGATCCTTCTGGTCACGGCACCCTGTTTCAGAAGGACCAGAGAGACCGCAGAACCGATATGTCTTCGGTTTATTGTTGACAGAACAGGAAATAAAAAAAAAATATATGTAGAGCGTGCCCCTGGCTACTTCTTCTTCCTCGCCTCCGAGCTCCATCTTCAATCTGTTTTCTACAAATGATTTTCTTATGTGACTGATGCACAGCCTGGGTTAGAGCAAAAGTGGCATGAATTACTTTGTGGTCACTTATTTTGTTAAGGCAGGTGATGGAAGGTAGCATTTTCGGGGCTTGTGTGCCACACTTGAATCGCAGCACATCAGACACCAAAATGATTACTTTTACATTTATGCGGTATTCAGTGGTAATATAAATTACATTCCAGTAACGATATGAAGGCATATGGAAGGCATGAAATGAATTTTTGTTGCCTTTTGAAGTAAATATACAATAGTACATTCGAGTTGCATTAGGTTGTACAGATAGGGCGGTATGGTGAAATCGGTAAATACTGAAGCGCCGTGCATGTTCTGGGACTTGTTTGTGGTTGTAAATTCGCTTTAGGTTTTGTCAGTAGTAATGTTTCACGGCTTTACAGTTTCACCTTGTTATATTTCTAGGCTGTGTAAAGCATGCGAAGATTAATCTAATCTTGACTGCATTTCGTGTGCAAAGCTAAAGCTTTCTTTTTTGCCATCAGGTCAGTTGAGAAGCAATTCGAGCTTCGCCGACAGCCTAATCGTCGTCCCACAAATAGAGCAAGTAGGAGCATTGTGCATATAAAAAAATAAACAGAGTTGCAATCGGTTTTTGTAGAGCTTTGGACATTTCGCGAATTCGGAACTTTTCATTCTTAGTCAGTTTTTATGCTGGCCTTCCCGAGTTGTCGTGGAATCTGCAAAATATTTGTTTTCCATGTCGTCTTGTATTGGCTAGATTGTGCTGAAATGGAACCTGATTTCACGGTAGCTTGGAAGCAGCTAAAGTATAGCGATGCCAAGCTTGGTCACGGGTTCAATCCAGGACATATACTAATAACATTGTCACCAATCAGATTAGTAGATGTAGGCAACGTTATTAAGTAACAACTTTCAAGGTTCATGCCCACTGATTGAATTGTTCAATCTCTGATGTATTACAGTAATGTCATCAGTAGTCAGCTGCGTAAGATTTTGGTAACGTTAAGTAGCAACTTTCAAGGCCCATTCACCCATACTTATTGAATTGTGAAGTCCAGCATTTATTGTAATAATGTCATCTCCATTAAGATACATAATATTGGGTAATGTTAAAGAGGAACTTTTTAGGTTCATGTCTAGGCTCGTGTGTCAAGGTTGATGCTCTTGTTTAACGTAAACAAAGCCAGACAATTTTACTCAGTGCTAGCTTCTTGCTACCTTGTGCGTTGGGCACGATTTTCAATGACTCGAAACTATTAGTGAAGGAAATGTTAGCTCAGGGGTGATAGTAGTCTGCTTCGAAGCATGACACTGCTTTTCCTACACCTGATTGCAGTGGAATTGCGATTCGAATACAGATACTCATGTTCAGCCCATTTGGTGCACTTTAAATAACTTCAACTTGTCGAAACTGACCATAAGACGGTCCCGACGTTGTTTTAAAAAATCTTTGATTCTATGCAGCATGCCTACCAGCTACCATCACCTGAAGCTCCAACTCTTGTGGGTCCCACCAGATGGCAGAGAAGGTCACGACAAGTTCCTGGATGCCTATCGGACATTCTTCAGCGAGCAGACTCCGCTTGTGGATGCCGATGCGATATTTTCCTTCAGTGAGGTGTACCGTAAAGCAGTCAGGTACCTTCACGAGGAGGCGATTTATCACAGCACTATAGAGTGGCCCGGCGTTGTCTAGTTTGGCCCGCAACAAAATATCTTCAATATGAGTTCGTTGCTCCTTTTATGACAAAATACCACCTTTACTTTGTTTACGTCTCTGTCAGAATTTCTACGGTACACTTAAAACAGTATAGAAAGGTGGCCTAGTTCGTAGTTCGTACTCGTTTAGCGAACTGGGAGGGCAGGAACACGCGACAGAGAAGAGCCACACAGCACGAGTGAGCAATCAGGCTGCGGGGCTCTTCTGCGTCTCTTGTGCATGTTTCCACTTTCTCAGTTCGCTGAAAGAGCTTAACAAAGTACTACACTCAAGTCTCGATATAACGAACCCAGATATAATAAAAAATCAGGTATAACGAAGTAAGCGAGAAAAAGTTGCAATAGATATAGTGTTAGGAATAGACCTTTATAACGGATTTTTTGATATAGCAAACCTATTTTCATGTAAGATGAAACTTTGTTATAATGAGGTTTGAATGTATTAACATCTCGTGTACTTTCTTGGTGTTGGTTTCGATTTCTGCCAGTATTTACTAACATTGTGTTAACCAAAGACATGGGCTGTCAAAATCCTTTCCACTCATTTGTAGCGAGAATCTTGTTGCGGCAAACTTCAGGTAGTTGTATGCGAGGGCTTACTGGATCGTGTCCCGCATGACGCTAGCTGTCTATGCTGCGAGTGGTACTAACACTCCTTCCGTGCACATAAAATACCGCAAAAATTGGATGAGGGCACCGCCATCATCGTAGCTCATTTGGTAAGAGCATCAAGCGCATAATCCTTACGTTGCAGGTTTGATTCCCGCCAGCGGCAAGTTGTCTTTTCATTCCCTTCACATCTGTATCGCAATGGCAACATTACACTAGAGCTATGTGAATACCAAATTTTGGGTGCAAAGCAAATTTGAATGTTGAAGTGTGACTGCAAATGGAATGGAATGTTTAAAACATATTTCTTGTATATTTCTAAAATCTTTTTCGGATATTTTAATGTGAAATTGCAGGGAAAAATTCAAAAGGATTCCTAATTTGAATATTTCTCAAATCTTTTTCGAATAAATTGATTTGAAATTGCGAGGGAAAAAAATTACAAAGGATGCACAAGTACTTGCTTATGATATATAGCAACATGAAAGTGTTTCTTTTTGATAGTTTGATGAAGCGCTGGTGGAGTGGTATCCATAGCTGTCTTATCAAGAATGAGGCAATGCAGAGGCTGAATTATATTTCTGTAGATGATTAGGTGCAACCAAAGTGTCACCAAGAACACTTTAGAAGCGAAAGGCCTACATGCTACTTCGTCGTCCTCTCCTCCTCTTTGAACTTCCATGGAAACCCAGCTGATATGACAAAGAGTTGCTCCCTTAAAGTTAGCAGTTCCGAATCTTCAAGTTAGAGTTCTGAATTTTTAAAGACATTGTCGCATACTTCGTGGCCCATTACTTGTAATGCCGTAAATTTAGCAGGTGGCCATCACATAAAAATTTAAAAATAAATATATTCTGCATGGAACCAACTTCGTGCATTTCCGGAAACTCGGAAAAAATAGGAGCAGGAGGATGAAAAAGAGAGAAAGAAATGTTGCATCCAGGAAGAGGTCGGAATATCTATAAAATAATGTGGCTGATAGCCCTACATAGGAATCAGTATAACACGAAAGTCAAAGGTGTCTTTACAGAGGTAGTTAGGCATTTATTGTGCATTGCTTCAGCAACAGCAATAAATTGCAAAGTTATGTTAGGAATGGCAAGCAGCTCGAAACTTGCAGCGCATACCTCAAGCAGAAATAACGCACCAAATTAGCATATGCAGATCGAGCGCAGACTAACAACTGCCACGCTCGAAACTTGGAGCGCGCTGTTCAAACAGAAAGAAAAACACACGATGAAGCAGAAAGAAAGACGCGGTAAAGGAGCACAAGTATACGCAGGACAAGCGCGAACAACCGTCGCAATATAATATTCCTGGATCTCGTGTCAGCAGCGTGCTCCTTTCGTAAAAGCGGCCTTAGCAGCATGCAATGTGATCTTTGTCCTTTCCCTAATGACAAGTCCGACGAACGCTCGCGCAGGAGAGACCACTCTCTCTCCTTGTAGGCAGGGTTTCGTGGAGCTGACGACCTTCATAGCGAGCCCAACGAGAGCCCATTGTGCCGTCTCGCCACTGATGAAGAAAATGCGCTAAAGATTTGAACCGGTGAGGCCAACCGAACGGTGTATGCGGTTAGCATTCTAGGCAAGGCACGCTCAGTGGTGTACTGGTTAGCGCCGCGCGCTGAAAACCTAGGTTACTGGTTGTATTCCGCGTGACAGATGCTTGCCTTCTGTTTTTTTTTGTTTTTTTTTGCAATCTCTTAGTATATATTTTCAACGCCACTTCCGTGACTGAAGTACGCCAGCGGAGACCCTGGCATTTTCGTGTTAAAAAGAAAAAAAAGCTTGAAGCCTTTGTTAAGTAATTATCAGCTACAGCAGACTCGTATGCAGAAAAAGTGTGGAGAATCGGCGACCTGATGGGCATCATCAAGTCAAACATCCTTAGGATGAGTGCCAAGACCAAGCAGCGGGAGATAGTTATATTGATATCAAAATTCAGAAAAAGCAACGAGATGTTGCATAATAACTGTTCCTTAGTTTTTCCTATCTGAATAAATGTTTGCAATTTGTGTCAGACTGAACGGGATGACCTATGCAGTTTAAGAAACTATGATTGAAAGTTGTCTGAAAATAAAGTGTCACTGGAGCCACGTTTTTGACGTCTGCTCCATTGATGTTGCGCTTTTTTCACGAATTAGGGTTACTTGAAGCCTTTGTCCTCCCCTGAAAGTGTGTGATTGGGTTTTTAACAGACAGTGTGGTCCTTAAAAATTGGTACACATAGCCTTGAAAGTCCTCGAAAACCCTCGAGTTTTTTCATGTAAACAAGCATGAACCTTGAGCTGGTGATGTTGCCGCTTGGTTTCTTCACATTGTTGCCCACTTCTTGACCTTATAAGGACACTGAAGGGAAAAACAAATGTTTTTCTCTAGTTGTAAATTACTAAAGACACCGTGCATGCCGTGAGAAGATGCTTGACGATTGCAAAATACAGGTGTTGTCAACTTGAGGTCGTGATAATGAACAGCGCAGAAAAAAAAAATATACTGAAGTAAGAACCACCAAGACAAGCTCCGACAGCAGATTGAAAAATCAGTGCTTGAACCTGTGCTTGAACGTCGTTTTTTTTTTTTCTTATTATTAATATGCATTCATACCAACTAGCCCAATTTGAACCTCTTCAATATTTCAAGTCCCTACACTAGTCGCTGTGTCATTAAATTTTGATAGTGCCTGCTAAATGAAGTACGTTTTTTTGTCAGGGGCCCAGAGAACGAAGGAAATTTCGGAAATTTTCTTGACCAATGCAAAAAGAAAAAAAAAGCCTGATATCTCACATCACCACTCCAAGACCACGCTGGGAAATCTGATAATTTTTATTTTTTCGCTTGCTCGTAAACCTATGGTGGTGAAATCAATGACGCTAAAGTTTTCATAGAAAATTTGTGTGTCTATAATCACCGTTTCACTTTATAACCCTTTTTGTCATTCTGTTTTTTTTTTCTTTTTTTTCCCCCTGTTTCCAGGCGAAGACACTCACGGGATCCCCATCACTGCTTTCGAGCTGGCTACGCCTGACTGCCGGGCGGTTGTGTGAGACCTGATGGCCCATCTCCGACCTTCCACGGACGGCCTGGCTCTTACACCATTTTTCTTCATGCCAAACAACATGCCCCAGGCCGACGGCTACCTGCGGTGGCTGCTCGTAATGCATGGAGATTGAGGGGGGAGGAGGTGGAAGAAGTCTCGACTAGATTTTTTTGTTTTAATTGTGATAATAATATATTTTTAATAAGTGCAATAAAATTTGTTAATTCGAAAATTTGAGAGTGATAAATTCCCACATAGCATGCTGCTTTGAGTCCTTAAAGAAGTTGCAACAGGTCCTGGAAAGTCTTGGAATATCCTTGATTTTTCGGTTTGAAAACCTGTACGAACCCTAGACCGAACTCAGTGCAACATGACGTGGTTATCTTGAGCTGCTGAGCATACCAGCAGTGACTAAAATGTCTTGTTTGAATTATGAGCACTGCACATACTTGGCTGTGTTGAGATTGCGGCTTGCTAAAGGGAAACTGAAAGGACCAGGAAGATGGTCTACAAGTCAAGCACGAATGTGTTGTATTGTGCTCTATTCCAATTTTATTCTTCAAATGCAAGTCAACCCATACATTGCGAGAAAAAAAAAAGAACTTGAGTCATGTCTGTTTACAAGAACCACAGCGTAAGTGCTATAATAAGCATGGTCAAAACCCATTGTACATGCCGGTTTTTTTTTTGCAAGGGAAGGCATGGCCTTTGCGATGAGAATTCCCAACTGTTGTCAGCAATGAAATCTGGTATAGCGAGCATGGTTCTGCGATTGGTGCAGTATTTATTTTCTTGGCTATATCACTCAAAATCGGATATTGACAAAGGGTTCCGGTGTGTCGAGCTTGAACGGCCGAGCTGCAGCATTCTAGGTGGTCTTTGTACATTTTTTCTAGAGTCACTTTTAATTTTGGTGGCGTGTCGATGTACAGCAAGTGCACGTGTGTAAAGTACCTGTGTAGCTGGTGCGAAATTAGAGCTGCATTATGTCGATACATTCACTAGCTTTGATCAAGCTCTTCTGGTTTCAGAGAGAGGTCGAAAGACAACTATAGGTGGCATTTCCGAAAAAAAAAAAAAAAGCAGTTTCGCTGCTAGGGCGAAGCAACTAATGCGATTGCAAGCAATCCGAATCTCACACGAATAACGACAAGCACCTCGATGATTTCAGCATGCCCCTGCAGCAGAAAGGAGGATGCTTGAAAAGAATGCATAGGTATACTTGGGACACGTGCCGCTGTGTGCCGCCACCAGCGCTAGGATCTTGTGCTGCCATTTAAGCACGACGGTTATTCCTTTTTCTTCATGTTGGACAGTCATTAGAACATGAAGGTTTTTCCCGTTTTCACTTGTCCTCATCGGGCGAATAAGAACAGTGAAAATGGCGGAAATGGAGGAGGCATATTTCTGATGTCTCGGAAAGTTGAGTTGGCCGCATGCTCGAGTAAGAGCACTTGCTCGGAGGTTTTACGATCATGTCGCAAAATAGCAACATGTCATGCCACTGCCATGTATGTGTGTTCAATCCTGTCATGCAGGGGTCGTTTCTAATTTTTTGCACCATTATTACACAACTGCCTTCGAAAACATATTTGGAACAGTACAAAAACAAATTACACAGAACATCTTAGTCATTATATGTTCTTCCCCAGAGCCCTGAGGCCAACAGTGGAGCCCAAGACAATTCTACAGAGACACCAATATTCAAGCCACGTGGGATCCGTGGAAAAAGAAATGGACGACTTGAGCATAAAGGCCGAGCTAAATGGGACCTAGGCTATATGGGTGGCAGGAATAGGTTGAAGTGGGAAGAGATAGAACAGTAGTTAAGGCAGGAGGAGCTGATGGTATATGGGGTTGTGGAGACACATCTTCCGGACATGTAGCAAACAACCTTGCCATCCCGACTACGTATGGGAATATTGCAATAGAACAGAAGGCAGCAAAAAGGCAGGTGGAATTGGGGCATTTGTACATAAAGGTATGTGTTGGCATAAAGTCAAGCAGAAATGCACGGAACATTTATGTTTCAAAGGGAAAGTAGCTGGACAGATGACACTTTTGGTTTAAATGTACTTGTGGACAGGAGCAAAGGCCAGAGAGGAAAACCAGGCAATGGTAGGGTGTAACACGATTGACATTGAGGAATTGGGAGGAGAGTGCGAGATAGTTATACTAGGCCATATGAATGTGCACATACAAGATATAGAAGACTATACTGACCCAACATTAAAAATGATCATGATTTGCAACAGTACTGAGAAGCGTGAAGGGCAAACAACATGGGAGGTAGGAAGGCTGCAGTTGACGATAGATTGTGCACTGATGTCACATAGGATGTATGATAGGCTCAGGGGAATGCACATAGATGAATGTGGCTCCACAAGTCTGGTTAGTGATCACAAATGTATCAAGCTAAGTTTTGGAAGAGCATTGAAAGTGGGAAGGAGACAAGATAAGCAACAACAAGGCAATCTTTATTCGAAAAGGCAAACAGAAATAGCTACTGAACAAGTTGAAAAAGTAATTCCTAACGATAATAAAACAGTGTGGACGTACACGAATCTAATTAGTTTGAGCTAGAACTTGCTAAGGCACGTGACAAGTTGCCCCAGTAAAGGACACACAAACCCAAGAGTTGTCGGGATGAGGAGGTTAAGAGAGCCATAGCAAAACGTCGGGAAGCCTCTAGGGAAGACAGACATGCTAAACAGTGTGAAAAGATAGAAAGGCAGCTGCAAGATTTAGGAACCATCTAAACTCCCTCAGAAATGAGACAAGCCTAAAGCAGGAGTTTATAACTGTAGGTCAAGGTGTTAGCCTAGAAGGGGACGAAGCTATTGAATATAAGAACAAGGCTGACAGAAAAATTTCAACAAGGATGTGCTTTATGCACCTTAATAGACAAGCATAGATCAAGTGGTGCAGTGGCTCCATTTTCACAAAGAGAGTGGGAAAGGGCTAAAAAAACGGTTCCTGGAAGTACATCAACAGGCCCTGATGGCATCCCAATTATGCTGATAAAGGCATTGGGTCCCAAGTCTAAGCAGAATTTGAGAGAGGCAGCGAGGAAAACAATAATCAATCGTGAAGTCCCCGATGGATGGAAACTTAGCAGGATGAACATGATCTATAAAGGAAAGGGGGACAAAGCTGACAGAAACTACTACATTCCTGTAACAGTAAAACCAGTGGTCTACAGGCTGGCGATGCAGATTATGAAGGAGAGACTGCAGGCATGGATAGAGGATGACGGGGTGCTGGAGGAAGTGGGTAACGGGTTTTCGAAACACAGGAGGTTGGAATACAATCCATTATCAATGACGCAGTGCATCGAAATACCAGAAAAGGAACACAGGTCCCTGTGGCTAGCGTTTTTGGATATCAAGGGAGCGTACGATAGCATGGTTCAAGAGGACTTGTGGGGAATACTGCACACACTAAGTGTGGGAGATGGAGTCACTAATCTTTCAAAGGATATCTTTAAAAGTGACAAGGTAGTTATAAAATGGGAAAAACAGGCATCCAAGCTTACAGAGATAAAACGGGCGCTTAGGCAGGGGTGTCCTCTGTCACCCTTGTTATTCATGTTGTACCTACAAGGATTAGAGGCCAAATTATAGGGGAGTGGACTTGGCCTCAACCTCTATTTCATTAAACAAGAAAAACTCAATGACATGGCACTACCAGCATTGACGTACGCAGATGATAAAGTGCTACTGACCGAGAACAAGGAAGATTTGCACAGATTGATGAACATCTATGGTAATAAGGGAGATAGGTTAGATTACACATTCAGTAAGGAAAAATCAGCAGTCATGATTTTTAATGGTAATGAAGGTATTGAGCTTAGGATACAGGAGGTCACGCTAGAGATAAAAGATAAATACAAATATCTCTGGGCGTATGGATAACCAATGGGACCGAGTACCTAAGGGAACACGAATTATACGTAACGACTAAAGGTAACAGAAATGCAGCGGTAATGAAAATTAGTGCACTCTTGAATTACAATAGGTATGATGTGAGAGGAATATATATGAAGAGGCGTCACGGTTCCTGGTCCGACTTCCGGCAATGCGGTCTTGTGCATAAGATTAGAGGTACAAGCAAGATTAGAAATTCATCAACAAGGAATAGGTAGGCTCGCTTTTGAAGCTCACGGGAATACACATAATCAGGCAGTACAAGGTGATATGAGATGGACATCACTTGAGGGCAGGGAAGCTAACAGCAAGATAGAATTTGAGAAGCGATTGAGAGAAATGGGGGAGGAGCATTTAACTAGGAAGGTTTTCATGTACTTGTACATGAGGAATGTCGATACCAAATCGAGGAAAGGAACCAGAAAATCGACGGGTAAGTACTTAGAAAAGTGCAGGGAGCCAAATCAAAAAGTAGGTGAACGAAACGGAGACCGGCATGTGGAGAACTGGCATGAATAAAAAGTCCGCACATCTGTCGAACGTACCCCTAAGCAGGATACTGTCAAGGAAAGGATCTACGATAATACTCGGGGTAGTTCTCTTCTGTTTGAGGCCAGGACCAGGACTTATCCCGCCAAAAGGCGAAGAGGTAGACACGGTATTCAGTGCGTGTGGAGAGGAGAAGAAAACTGCCGAACACCTGATAATGTTCTGGAAAGGGCGCGCAGAGTTTTGCAAAGCACTGGGGTTCAAGGACAGCCGGGGCAAAATAGACTTTAGACGGGTAGAAATACGTAGAAGGAGGTTATCTGATTGGTGGCTAAAATCAAGGCACAACTGAAAATTAAATCCTTCACTGCAAAGTACCAGTCCTACACTTCTCTATTTGAAAATAAAAATAAAAAGATAAATCTAGTTGTTGGTTATTTAAGTAATACTGCTTGAAAACGCAACCTATTGGCCAATCTAATTTAAAGAGTGCAACCATGCTTATCCATCCATGATAAGGGCAACCCAAATCTATCTATTCATTCATCCATGCACAGTGTCGTCGTTTAAAAGCTGCGCGCGGCTCTTCGCTGCCAAAAGGGCCCAGCTTTTCCGGTGACTTTTTGAAATTCTTAGTTTCACTTGTACAGTTATAATAGTTTGATTTTTTTTCTTCATTATAGCTTCAGTTGCTATAGAGTGTTACGAAAAGTCACGCAAGTTATGAAGTAAAGAAGAAGAAATTTGACAGCGAGCGTGCTGGATCGCCTACTCGACCGGTACGCTACCTGTCAAATTTTTCTTCTTTACTTCACCCACGCGCTGTCGTTCTGCAGTAGCTCGTGGTGCACTTGCACCTATTATCACAACATGGCTCCTAAGAAAATGGGACCGTTCTGTTTTTTATTGCGAGAACTACAGAACGAGCGTAGAGAACGCAACTTCGCTTGCACACTAGAAACAGTCCGAGCAGAGGCTGGAGAGATGTGGAAGGTATGCCGGCACTTTTCTCTTTGTATACTTGCGGATTTCGCGTTTTATATATGTCTTGCCGATGGCATTGTTCACACGAAGGGTTTCTTATTGCGCGTCAAACAGAACGGCATTGTCCGCGACGTTGCTCTTGGCGCGAGCCTCGCCGCGTTGTTTTCTGTCACGAGCAGTTTCGTAACGTGGACGCTGAGGTTCCACGCTCGTTACGCGTTGCTGTAGGTCTTCCTACTTTCCGTACGTCTTTAGAAGTTGTCTGATGTTAATGCCTTGAATGGTGCTGCACCGTTCAGTGATGTCGGTTCTACTTCTATGAGCTCTAACAGACCTCCAACTTTGCAGTCGTTGACGGAAGAGGAAAAAGCACATTACGAGTTCATGGCGAATCGTTACAAGGAAAAGCAAGTGGGATCCTTTGAGAACAGCTTCACGTCTGATGGGCGTAGCATTGCAGTGAGTCAACACGCTATCTTGCTCTTTTTTTTACTCGTCTCATTCATTTCATCACGCGACGAGTTGCTCAGCATGTAGCGCCGCATGCATCGTCTTGCGACGAGGGCTTGAGTTGGCAATGTCTTGTGCAAGGTCGTTCCAGTCCTTCCTTGCTCGAGAAAAAGATGAAGAGGCGAAGGTGACTGTGCGAGCATGAGGACAGGCAACATTTAAGGGGGGACCAATGTGATAGGATGTGTGTGATGGTGACGAAATATACGGTGGTTGTTGTAGCGCGCTGTGGTAGAACTTATGAAATAATGATAAACTAGCAATGAGGCGTCGGTGATAAATTGTTAGTAAGCCCGATTCCGCTTTGAAAGATGTTACTCTGAAATTGTATGAACAGGCGAAATGAATGAAACAAGTGGCACGATTCTCGAATGCCTTAAGGGCGTTTGTGAGGAAAATTTGGCAAGGGTTCCAAGTGGCTGATGCATTTGGGCCGTATTAGTGCTTTTTAAGCTATTAATTTGACATGCTGCCAAGTGTTTTGTAATTTAGGTCGTAAAAACCCAATTTTTTTTGTTAGATGGTGCAATAACGTTGGTCACATGCACACATCAGTTAAAATTATTTGATATCACACCCAAGTATTTACATCGGCATATGGCCTCTAGTTGCTGATTTGCTATTACATATTTAAATTTCAACGAGTTAGAACTGCGAGAAAATGACACTGTTTTGCATTTACCAGTATTCAAAACCATTAACCAGCAATGAAACTAGTCCTTAATGTTGTACAAGTCTTGTCGAAGAGTAGGCTGGTTAGTATTGCTAACAAATGAAAGATAAATAATGCAATAATCTGCAAACATGTGGATTTTGCTAGTAAGCTGCAATGATAAGGCAATAATATATATTAGAAAGAGTAGGGGGCCTAATACAGAACCTCGAGGGACGCCGAATCGTACTGAAAAAGGCTCAGAGTTTTTATTGATGCACACAGACTGCAGGCGGTTAGTGGGGAACTGCTCTATCCATGTTATAACTACGGGTTGTAGATTTAGTTGGGAGAGTTTTAGTAGTAAGCGTTGATGAGCAACTTTGTGGAATGATTTTGCAAAATTGAGAAAAATTGAATCAGTTTGAATGTTAGCGTCTAGATTTAGGTGGAAGTCGTAGAGAAATGCAGCTGATTGCGTTTTTCAAGACAGTCGTTTGTGGAGCCCATGCTGAGAATGCCGAAAAGAATGTTTAAAATCAAGGAAACAAATTATAAGAGCATATATGACATGCTCCTTGACCGTACAAGGGACTGATATGATGGAAATGGGGCGGTAGTTTAGGGGTGAACTCTTGTTGGCTTATTTGTAGACTTGAACAACCTTAGCCTTTTTCCACTCTTTTGGTAGGTTTTCAGATGACAGTGACTGGGCAAACAACAGCATTAGATATGCCGCAGAAATGAATTTGGTGTTCTTCAGAAACTTGATGTGATTTCATCGAAACCAGCAAATGATGACAGTTGAGAGACCAGCTTTCATGAATGTCGCTCTCTTGAAATGTTGCTTCGTATTCCTCGTACAATTGTTCAAATTCATTGTTGATCGCTAACTAATTTCCTTTATCGTAGAGATGAATGATTTTCTTATGCGACTGATGCACAGCCTGGGGTAGAGCAAAAGTGGCATGAGTTACTTTGTGGTCACTTATTTTGTTAAGGCAGGTGATGGAAGGTAGCATTTCCGGGCTTGTATGCCACACTTGAATCGCAGCACATCAGACACCAAAATGATTAGTTTTACATTGATGCGGTATTCAGTGGTAATATAAATTACATTCCAGTAACGATATGAAGGCATATAGAAGGCATGAAATGAATATTTGTTGCCTTTTGAAGTAAATATACAATAGTACGTTTGAGTTGCATTAGGTTGTACAGATAGGGCGGTATGGTGAAATCGGTAAATACTAAAGCGCCCTGCATGTTCTGGGACTTGTTTGTGGTTGTAAGTTCGCTTTAGGTTTTGTCAGTAGTTACGTTTCACGGCTCCACAGTTTCACCTTGTTATATTTCTAGGCTGTGTAAAGCATGTGAAGATTAATCTAATCTTGACTGCATTTCGTGTGCAAAGCTAAAGCTTTCTTTTTTGCCATCAGGTCAGTTGAGAAGCAATTCATGCTTCGCCGACAGCCTAATCATTGTCCCACAAATAGAGCAAGTAGGAGCAATGTGCATATAAAAAAATAAACAGAGTTGCAATCGGTTTTTGTAGAGCTTTGGACATTTCACGAATTCGGAGCTTTTCATTCTTAGTCAGTTTTTATGCTGGCCTTCCCGAGTTGTCGTGGAATCTGCAACAGATTTGTTTTCCATGTCGTCTTGTATTGGCTAGATTGTGCTGAAATGGAACCTGATTTCACGGTAGCTTGGAAGCAGCTAAAGTATAGCGATGCCAAGCTTGGTCACGGGTTCAATCCAGGACATATACTAATAACCTTGTCACCAATCAGATTAGTAGATGTAGGCAACGTTATTAAGTAACAACTTTCACGGTTCATGCCCACTGATTTAATTGTTAAATCTCTGATGTTTTACAGTAATGTCATCAGTAGTCAGCCGCGTAAGATTTTGGTAACATTAAGTAGCAACTTTCAAGGCCCATTCATCCATACTTATTGAATGGTGAAGTCCAGGATGTATTGTAATAATGTCATCTCCATTCAGATACATAATGTTGGGTAATGTTAAAGAGGAACTTTTGAGGTTCATGTCTAGGCTCGTGTGTCAAGGTTGATGCTCTTGTTGAACGTAAACAAAGCCAGACAATTTTACTCAGTGCTAGCTTCTTGCTGCCTTGTGCATTGGGCATGATTTTCAATGACTCGAAACTATTAGTGAAGGAAATGTTAGCTCAGGGGTGACAGTAGTCTGCTTCGAAGCATGACACTGCTTTTCCTACACCTGATTGCAGTGGAATTGCGAGTCGAATACAGATACTCATGTTCAGCCCATTTTGTGCACTTTAAGTAACTTCAACTTGTCGAAACTGACCATAAGACGGTCCCGCCGTTGTTTTAAAAAATCTTTGATTCTATGCAGCATGCCTACCAGCTACCATCAGCTGAAGCTCCAACTCTTGTGGATCCCACCAGATGGCAGAGAAGGTCACGACGAGTTCCTGGATGCCTATCGGACATTCTTCAGCGAGCAGACTCCGCTGGTGGATGCCGATGCGACATTTTCCTTCAGTGAGGTGTACCGTAAAGCAGTCAGGTACCTTCACGAGGAGGCGATTTATCACTGCACTATAGAGTGGCCCGGCGTTGTCTAGTTTGGCCCCGCGACAAAATATCTTCAATATGAGTTCGTTGCTCCTTTTATGACACAATAACACCTTTACTTTGTTTACGTCTCTGTCAGAATTTCTACAGTACACTTAAAACAGTATAGAAAGGTGGCCTGGTTCATAGTTCGTACTCGTTTAGCGAACTGGGAGGGCAGGAACACGCAACAGACAGAGAAGAGCCACACAGCACGAGTGAGCAATCAGGCTGCGGGGCTCTTCTGTGTCTCTTGTGCCAGTGTCCGCTTTCTCAGTTCGCTGAAAGAGCTTCAAAAAGTACTACACTCAAATCTCGATATAACAAACCCAGATATAATGAAAAATCAGGTATAACGAAGTAAGTGAAAAAAAGTTGCAATAGATATAGTGTTAGGAATAGACCTTTATAACGGATTTTTTGATATAGCAAACTTATTTTCATGTAAGATGCAACTTTGTTATAATGAGGTTTGAATGTATTAACATCTCGTGTACTTTCTTGGTGTTGGTTTCGATTTTTGCCAGTATTCACTAACATTGTGTTAAACAAAGACATGAGCTCTCAAAATCCTTTCCACTCATTTGTAGCGAGAATCTTGTTGCGGCAAACTTCAGGTAGTTGTATGCGAGGGCTTACTGGATCATGTCCCGCATGACGCAAGCTGTGTATGCTGCGAGTGGTACTAACGCTCCTTCCATGCACATAAAATACCGCACAAATTGGATCAGGGCACCACCACCATTGTAGCTCATTTGGTAAGAGCATCAAGCGCATAATCCTTACGTTGCAGGTTTGATTCTCGCCAGCGGCAAGTTGTCTTTTCATTCCCTTCACATCTGTATCGCAATGGCAACATTACACTAGAGCTATGTGAATACCAAATTTTGGGTGCAAAGCAAATTCGAATGTTGAAGTGTGACTGCAAATGGAATGGAATGTTTAAAACATATTTCTTGTATATTTCTAAAACCTTTTTCGGATAGTTTAATGTGAAATTGCAGGGAAAAATTGAAAAGGATTCCTAATTTGAATATTTCTCAAATCTTTGTCGAGTAAATTGATTTGTAATTGCGAGGAAAAAAAATTACATAGGATGCACAAGTATTTGCTTATGATATATAGCAACATGAAAGTGTTTCTTTTCGCTAGGTTGATGAAGCCCTGGTGGAGTGGTATCCATAGTTGTCTTATCAAGAATGAGGCAATGCAGAGGCTGAATTATATTTGTGTAGATGATTTGGTGCAACCAAAGTGTCACCAAAAACACTTTAGAAGCGAAAGGCCTAGATGCTACTTCCTCGTCCTCTCCTCCTCTTTGAACTTCCCTGGAAACCCAACTGATATGGCAGACAAAGAGTTGCTCCCTTAAAATTAGAAGTTCCGAATATTCAAGTTAGAGTTCTGAATTTTTAAAGACGTTGTTGCATACTTCATGGCCCATTACTTGTAATGCCGTAAATTTAGCAGGTGGCCATCACATAAAAATTTAAAAATAAATATATTCTGCATGGAACCAACATCGTGCATTTACGGAAACTCGGAAAAAATAGGAGCAGGAGGATGAAAAAGAGAGAAAGAAATGTTGCATCCAGGAAGAGGTCGGAATATCTATAAAATAACGTGGCTGATAGCCCTACTTAGGAATTGGTATAACACGAAAGTCAAAGGTGTCCTTACAGAGGTAGTTAGGCATTTATTGTGCATTGCTTCAGCAACAGCAACAAATTGCAAAGTTATGTTAGGAATGGCAAGCAGCTCGAAACTTGCAGCACATACCTCAAGCAGAAATAACGCACGAAATTGGCATATGCAGAACGAGCGCAGACTAACAACTGTCACGCTCGAAACTTAGAGGGCGCTGTTCAAACAGAAAGAAAAACACACGATCAAGCAGAAAGAAAGACGCGGTAAAGGAGCACAAGTATACGCAGGACAAGCGCGAACAACCGTCGCAATATAATATTCCTGGATCTCGTGCCAGCAGCGTGCTCCTTTCGTAAAAGCGGCCTTAGCAGCATGTGAAGTGACCTTTGTCTTTTCCCTAATGACAAGTCCGATGAACGCTCGCGCAGGAGAGACCACTCCCTCTCCTTGTAGGCAGGGTTTCGTGGAGCTGACGACCTTCAAAGCGCGCCCAACGAGAGCCCATTGTGCCGTCTCGCCACTGATGAAGAAAATGCGCTAAAGATTTGAAGCGCTGAGGGCAACCGAACGGTGTATGCGGTTAGCACTCTAGGCAAGGCACGCTCAGTGGTGTACTGGTTAGCGCCGCACGCTGAAAACCTGGACGTTACTGGTTAGATTCCGCGTGACAGATGCTTGCCTTCTGGTTTTTTTTTTTGCAATCTCTTAGTATATATTTTCAACGCCACTTCCGTGACTGAAGTATGCCAGCGGAGACACCCTGGCATTTTCGTGTTAAAAAGAAAAAAAAGAAGCTTGAAGCCGTTGTTAAGTAATTATCAGCTACAGCAGACTCATATGCAGAAAAAGTGTGGAAAATCGGCGACCTGACGGGCATCATCAAGTCAAACATCCCTAGGATGAGTGCCAAGACCAAGCAGCGGGAGATAGTTATATTGATATGAAAATTCAGAAAAAGCAACAAGATGTTGCATAATAACTATTCCTTAGTTTTTCCTATCTGAATAAATGTTTGCAATTTGTGTCAGACTGAACGGGATTACCTATGCAGTTTAAGAAACTATGATTGAAAGTTGTCTGAAAATAAAGTGTCACTGGAGCCACATTTTTGACGTCTGCTCCATTGATGTTGCGCTTTTTTCACGAATTATAGTTACTTGAAGCCTTTGTCCTCCCCTGAAAGTGTGTGATTGGGTTTTTAATAGACAGTGTGGTCCTCGAAAGTTGGTACACATAGCCTTGAAAGTCCTTGAAAACCCTTGAGTTTTTTCATGTAAACAAGCGTGAACCTTGAGCTGGTGATGTTGCCGCTTGGTTTCTTCACATTGTTGCCCACTTCTTGACCTTATAAGGACACTGAAGAGAAAAACAAATGTTTCTTTCTAGTTGTAAATTACTGAAGACACCGTGCATGCTGTGAGAAGATGCTTGACGATTGCAAAATACAGGTGGTGTCAACTTGAGGTCGTGATAATGAACAGCGCAGAAAAAAAAAATATACTGAAGTAAGAACCACCAAGACAAGCTCCGACAGCAGATTGAAAAATTTGTGCACATAACCTGTGCTTGAACGTCGTTTTTTTTCTTATTATTATTATGCATTCATACCAACTAGCCGAGTTTGAACCTCTTCAATATTTCAAGTCCCTACACTAGTCGCTGTGTCATTAAATTTTGATAGTGTCTGCTAAATGAAGTACGTTTTTTTGTCAGGGGCCCAGAAAACGAATGAAATTTCGGAAATTTTCTTGACCAATGCAAAAAGATAAAAAAGCCTGATATCTCACATCACCACTCCAAGACCACGCTGGGAAATCTGATAATTTTTATTTTTTCGCTTGCTCGTAAACTTATGGTGGTGAAATCAGTGATGCTAAAGTTTTCATAGAAAATTTGTGTGTCTATAATCATCGTTTCACTTTATAACCTTTTTTTTTTTTTTTTCTGTTTCCAGGCGAAGACACTCACGGGATCCCCATCACTGGTTTCGAGCTGGCTACGCCTGACTGCCGGGCGGTTGTGTGAGACCTGATGGCCCATCTCCGACCTTCCTCGGACGGCCTGGCTCTTCCACCATTTTTCTTCATGCCAAACAACATGCCCCAGGCCGACGGCTACCTGCTGTGGCTGCTCGTAATGCATGGAGATTGAGGGGGGAGGAGGTGGAAGAAGTCTCAACTAGATTTTTTTGTTTTAATTGTGATAATAATATATTTTTAATAAGTGCAATAAAATTTGTTAATTCGAAAATTTGAGGGTGATAAATTCCCACAGAGCATGCCGCTTTGAGTCCTTATAGAAGTTGCAACAGGTCCTGGAAAGTCTTGAAATATCCTTGATTTTTCGGTTTGAAAACCTGTACGAACCCTAGACCGAACTCAGTGCAACATGACGTGGTTATCTTGAGCTGCTGAGCATACCAGCAGTGACTAAAATGTCTTGTTTGAATTATGAGCACTGCACATACTTGGCTGTGTTGAGATTGCGGCTTGCTAAAGGGAAACTGAAAGGGCCAGGAAGATGGTCTACAAGTCAAGCATGAATGTGTTGTATTGTGCTCTATTCCAATTTTATTCTTCAAAGGCAAGTCAACCCATATATTGCGAGAAAAAAAAAAGAACTTGACTCATGTCTGTTTACAAGAACCACAGCGTAAGTGCTATAATAAGCATGGTCAAGACCCATTGTACATGCCGGTTTTTTTTTGCAAGAGAAGGCATGGCCTTTGCGATGAGAATTCCCAACTGTTGTCAGCAATGAAATCTGGTAAAGCGAGCATGGTTCTGCGATTGGTGCAGTATTTATTAGGAGCGAAGCTCCTTAAGGCGTGGGCTGTGCGTCTCCTGTATGTAGCCACCTCTGGTTCAGTTATAAGTATTACGCTAGCCACCGCCCGATCTAAAGGGTACAGCCATATCCATCCGTCCATCCATCCATCCGTCCACCGTCCATCCGTCCGTCCGTCCATCCGTCCGTCCATCCGTCCAAAATATGCAAGATGTTATAAACTAGACGGCGGTACGTGTAGTTGATTATCAAGATGCGAGGTGTTTTAAAATAGGAATGATGCCACATATGGCGCGCGTCATCGTTCGATATAGTGTGGCGACGTACGCTAGGGGGAGCGTTGCAATAAAATCGAGTGGGCAAAATGTACGGAGGATTCATGGTTTACCAGGCTTATCTCCGGAGCTTCGCCCACTCATCATTCACTTCGTGGATATGGCGGCATTTTTTTTTCTTGGCTCTATCACTCAAAATCAGATATTGACAAAGGGTTCCGGTGTGTCGAGCTTGAACGGCCGAGCTGCAGCATTCTAGGTAGTCTGTGTACATTTTTTCTAGAGTTGCTTTTAATTTTGGTGGCGTGTCGATGTACAGCAAGTGCACGTGTGTAAAGTACCTGTGTAGCTGGTGCGAAATTAGAGCTGCATTATCTCGATACATTCACTAGCTTTGATCAAGCTCTTCTGGTTTCAGAGAGAGGTCGAAAGGTAACTATAGGTGACATTTTCGAAAAAAAAAAAGAAGCAGTTTCGCTGCTAGGGCGAAGCAACTAATGCGATTGCAAGCAATCCGAATCTCACAGGAATAACGACAAGCACCTCGATGATTTCAGCATGCCCCTGCAGCACAAAGGAGGATGCTTGAAAAGAATGCATAGGTATACTTGGTACACGTGCCGCTGTGTGTCGCCACCAGCGCTAGGATCTTATGCTGCCATTTCAGCACGGCGGTTATTCCTTTTTCTTGATGTTGGACAATCATTAGAACATGGAGGTTTTTCCCGTTTTCACTTGTCCTCATCGGGCGAATAAGAACAGTGGAAATGGCGGAAATGGAGGAGGCATATTTCTGATGTCTCGGAAAGTTGAGTTGGCCGCATGCTCGAGTAAGGGCACTTGCTCGGAGGTTTTACGATCATGTCGCAAAATAGCAACATGTCATGCCACTGCCATGTATGTGTGTTCAATCCTGTCATGCAGGGGTCGTTTCTAATTTTTTTCACCATTATTACACAACTGCCTTCGAAAACATATTTGGAACAGTACAAAAACAAATTAAACAGAACATCTTAGTCATTATATGTTCTTCCCCAGAGCCCTGAGGCCAACAGTGGAGCCCAAGACAATTCTACAGAGACACCAATATTCAAGCCACGTGGGATCCGTGGAAAAAGAAATGGACGACTTGAGCATAAAGGCCGAGCTAAATGGGACCTAGGCTATATTGGTGCCAGGAATAGGTTGAAGTGGGAAGAGATAGAACAGCAGTTAAGACAGGAGGAGCTGATGGTATATGGGGTTGTGGAGACACATCTTCCGGACATGTAGCAAACAAACTTGCCATCCCGGCTACGTATGGGAATATTGCAATAGAACAGAAGGCAGCAAAAAGGCAGGTGGAATGGGGGCATTTGTACATAAAAGTATGTGTTGACAAAAAGTCAAGCAGGGATGCACGGAACATTTATGTTTCAAAGGGAGAGTAGCTGGGCAGATGACACTCTTTGGTTTAATGTACTTGTGGACAGGAGCAAAGGCCAGAGAGGAAAACCAGGCAATGGTAGGGTGTATAACGATTGACATTGAGGAATTAGGAGGAAAGTGCGAGATAGTTATACTAGGCCATATGAATGTGCACATACAAGATATAGAAGACTATACTGACCCAACATTAAAAATGATCATGATTTGCAACAGTACTGGGAAGTGTGAAGGGCAAACAACATGGGAGGTAGGAAGGCTGCAGTTGACGATAGATTGTGCACTGATGTCACATAGGATGTATGATAGGCTCAGGGAAATGCACATAGATGAATGTGGCTCCACAAGTCTGGTTAGTGATCACAAATGCATCAAGCTAAGTTTTGGAAGAGCATTGAAAGTGGGAAGAAGACAGGATAAGCAACAACAAGGGAATCTTTATTCGGAAAGGCAAACAGAAATAGCTACTGAACAAGTTGAAAAAGTAATTCCTTACGATAATAAAACAGTGTGGACATACACAAATCTAATTAGACTGAGCTAGAACTTGCTAAGGCACGTGACAAGTCGCCCCAGTAAAGGACACACAAACCCAAAAGTTGTCAGGATGAGGAGGTTAAGAGAGCCATAGACAAATGTCGGGAAGCCTCTAGGGAACACAGACTTGCTAAACAGTGTGAAAAGATAGAAAGGCAGCTGCAAAATTTAGGAACCATGTAAACTCCCTCAGAAATGAGACAAGCCTAAAGCAGAAGTTTATAACTGTAGGTCAAGGTGTTAGCCTAGTAGGGGACGAAGTTATTGAATATAAGAACAAGGCTGACAGAAAAATTTCAACAAGAATGTGCTTTATGCACCTTAATAGACAAGCATAGATCAAGTGGTGCAGTGACTCCATTTTCACAAAGAGAGTGGGAAAGGGCTAAAAAACGGTTCCTGGAAGTACATCAACAGGCCCTGATGGCATTCCAATTATGCTGATAAAGGCATTGGGTCCCAAGTCTAAGCAGACTTTGAGAGAGGCAGCGAGCAAAACAATAATCAATTGTGAAGTCCCTGATGGATGGAAACTTAGCAGGATGAGCATGATCTATAAAGGAAAGGGGGACAAAGCTGACAGAAACTACTACCTTCCTGTAACAGTGACACCAGTGGTCTACAGGCTGGCGATGCAGATTATGAAGGAGAGACTGCAGGCATGGATAGAGGATGACGGGGTGCTGGGGGAAGTGGGGAACGGGTTTCCGAAACAGAGGAGGTTGGAATACAATCCATTATTAATGACGCAGTGCATCGAAATAGCAGAAAAGGAACACAGGTCCCTGTGGCTAGCGTTTTTGCATATCAAGGGAGCGTACGATAGCATGGTTCAAGAGGACTTGTGGGGAATACTGCACACACTAGGTGTGGGAGATGGAGTCACTAATCTTTCAAAGGATATCTTTAAAAGTGACAAGGTAGTTATAAAATGGGAAAAACAGGCATCCAAGCTTACAGAGATAAAACTGGCGCTTAGGCAGGGGTGTCCTCTGTCACCCTTGTTATTCATGTTGTACCTACAAGGGTTAGAGGCCAAATTATAGGGGAGTGGACTTGGCCTCAACCTCTATTTCATTAAACAAGAAAAACTCATTGACCAGGCACTACCAGCATTGACGTACGCAGATGATAAAGTGCTACTGACCGAGAACAAGGAAGATTTGCACAGATTGATGAACATCTATGGTAATAAGGGAGATAGGTTAGATTACACATTCAGTAAGGAAAAATCAGCAGTCATGATTTTTAATGGTAATGAAGGTATTGAGCTTAGGATACAGGAGGTCACGCTAGAGATAAAAGATAAATACAAATATCTCTGGGCGTATGGATAACCAATGGGACCGAGTACCTAAGGGAACACGAATTATACGTAACGACTAAAGGTAACAGAAATGCAGCGGTAATGAAAATTAGTGCACTCTTGAATTACAATGGGTATGATGTGAGAGGAATATATATGAAGAGGCGTCATGGTTCCTGGTCCGACTTTCGGCAATGCGGTCTTGTGCATGAGATTAGAGGTACAAGCAAGATTAGAAATTCATCAACAAGGAATAGGTAGGCTCGCTTTTGAAGCTCACGGGAATACACATAATCAGGCGATATGGGATGGACATCATTTGAGGGCAGGGAAGCTAACAGCAAGATAGAATTTGAGAAGCGATTGAGAGAAATGGGGGAGGAGCATTAAACTAGGAAGGTTTTCAGGTACTTGTACATGAGGATTGTCAATACCAAATCGAGGAAAGGAAACAGAAAATCGACGGGTAAGTACTTAGAAAAGTGCAGGGAGCCAAATCAAAAAGTAGGTGAAGGAAACGGAGACCGGCATGTGGAGAACTGGCATGATTAAAAAGTCCGCAGATCTATCGAACGTACTCCTAAGCAGGATACTGTCAAGGAAGGGATCTACGATAATACTCGGGGTAGTTCTCTACTGTTTGAGGCCAGGACCAGGACTTATCCGGCCAAAAGACGAAGAGGTAGACACGGTATGCAGTGCGTGTGGAGAGGAGAAGGAAACTGCCGAACACCTGATAATGTCCTGGAAAGGGCGCGCAGAGTTTTGCAAAGCACTGGGTTTCAAGGACAGCCGGGGCAAAATAGACTTTAGACGGGTAGAAATACGTGAAAGGAGGTTATCTGATTGGTGGCTAAAATCAAGGCACAACTGAAAATTACATCCTTCACTGCAAAGTACCAGTCCAACACTTCTCTATTTGAAAATGAAAATAAAAAGATAAATCTAGTTGTTGGTTAACTAAGTTATACTGCTTGAAAACCCAAGCTATTGGCCAATCTAATTTAGAGAGTGCAACCATGCTTATCCATCCATGATAAGGGCACAACACATCCATCTATTTATTCATTCATGCACAGTGTCGTCGTTTAAGAGCTGCGCGCGGCTCTGCGCTGCCAAAAGGGCCCAGATTTTCCGCTGACTTTTTTAAATTCTTAGTTTCACTTGTACAGTTATAATGGTTTGATTTTTTTTCTTCATTATAGCTTCAGTTGCTATAGAGTGTTACGAAAAGTTGCGCAAGTTATGAAGTAATGAAGAAGAAATTTGACAGCGAGCGTACTGGATCGCCTGCTTGACCGGTACGCTACCTGTCAAATTTTTCTTCTTTACTTCACCCACGCGCTGTCGTTCTGCAGTAGCTCGTGGTGCACTTGCACCTATTATCACACTATGGCTCCTAAGAAAATGGGACCGTTCTGTTTTTTATTGCGAGAACTACAGAACGAGCGTAGAGAACGCAACTTCACTTGCACCCTAGAAACAGTCCGAGCAGAGACTGGAAAGATGTGGAAGGTATGCCGGCACTTTTCTCTTTGTATACCTGCGGATTTCGCGTTTTCTATATGTCTTGCCGATGGCATTGTTCACACGAAGGGTTTGTTCATTGCGCGTCAAACAGAACGGCATTGTCCGCGACGTTGCTCTTGGCGCGAGCCTCGCCGCGTTGTTGTCTGTCACGAGCAGTTTCGTAACGTGGACGCTGAGGTTCCACGCTCGTTACGCGTTGCTGTAGGTCTTCCTACTTTCCGTACGTCTTTAGAAGTTGTCTGATGTTAATGCCTTGAATGGTGCTCCACCGTTCAGTGATGTCGGTTCTACTTCTATGAGCTCTAACAGACCTCCAACTTTGCAGTCGTTGACGGAAGAGGAAAAAGCACATTACGAGTTCATGGCGAATCGTTACAAGGAAAAGCAAGTGGGATCCTTGGAGAACAGCTTCACGTCTGATGGGCGTAGCATTGCAGTGAGTCAACACGCTGTCTTGCTCTTTTTTTTTTTTTTACTCGTCTCATTCATTTCATCACGCGACGAGTTGCTCAGCATGTAGCGCCGCATGCATCGTCTTGCGACGAGGGCTTGAGTTGGCGATGTCCTTGCAAGGTCGTTCCAGTCTTTCCCTGCTCGAGGAAAAGATGAAGAGGCGAAGGTGAATGTGCGAGCATGAGGACAGGCAACATTTAAGGGGTGACCAATGTGATAGGATGTGTGTGATGGTGACGAAATATACGGTGGTTGTTGTAGCATGCTGTGGGAGAACTTATGAAATAATGATAAACTAGAAATGAGGCGTCGATGATAAATTGTTAGTAAGCCTGATTCCGCTTTGAAAGATGTTAGTCTGAAATTGTATGAAGAGGCGAAATGAATGAAACTAATGGCACGATTCTCAAAGGCTTTAAGGGCGTTTGTGAGGAAAATTTGGCAAGGGTTCCAAGTGGGTGATGCATTTGGGCCGTATTAGTGTTTTTTAGCTATTAATTTGACATGCTGCCAAGTGTTTTGTAATTTAGGTCGTAAAAACCCAATTTTTTTTTGTTAGATGGTGCAATAACGTTGGTCACATGCACACACCAGTTAAAATTATTTGATATCACACCCAAGTATTTACATCGGCATATGGCCTCTAGTTGCTGATTTGCTATTACATATTTAAATTTCAACGAGTTAGAACTGCGAGAAAATGACACTGTTTTGCATTTATCAGTATTCATAACCATTAACCAGCATTGAAACTTGTCCTTAATGTTGTACAAGTCTTGTTGAAGAGTAGGCTGGTTAGTAATGCTAACAAATGAAAGATAAATAATGCAATAATCTGCAAACATGTGGATTTTCCTAGTAAGCTGCAATGGTAGGGCAATAATATATATTAGAAAGAGTAGGGGGCCTAATACAGAACCTCGAGAGACGCCGAATCGTACTGAAAAAGGGTCAGAGTGTTTATTGATGCACACAGACTGCAGGTGGTTAGTGGGGAACTGCTCTGTCCATGTTATAACTGCGGGTTGTAGATTTAGTTGGGAGAGTTTTAGTAGTAAGCGTTGATGAGCAACTTTGTGGAATGATTTTGCAAAATAAAGAAAAATTGAATCAGTTTGAATGTTAGCGTCTAGATTTAGGTGGAAGTCGTAGAGAAATGCAGCTGATTGCGTTTTGCAAGACAGTCGTTTGTGGAGCCCATGCTGAGAATAGCGAAAAAAATGTTTGAAATCAAGGAAGCAAATTATAAGAGCATATGTGACATGCTCTTTGACCGTACAAGGCACTGATATGATGAAAATGAGGCGGTAGTTTAAGGGTGAACTCTTGTTGCCTGATTAGACGTGAACAACCTTAGCCTTTTTCCACTCTTTTGGTAGGTTTCCAGATGACAGTGACTGGGTAAACAACAGCATTAGATATGCCGCAGAAATGAATTTGGTGTTCTTCAGAACCTTGATGTGATTTCATCGAAACCAGCAAATGATGACAGTTTAGAGACCAGCTTTCATGAATGTTGCTCTCTTGAAATGTTGCTTTGTATTCCTCGTACAATTGTTCAAATTCATTGTTGATCGCTAACTAATTTCCTTTATCGTAGAGACGAATGATTTTCTTATGTGACTGATGCACAGCCTGGGTTACAGCAAATGTGGCATGAATTATTTTGTGGTCACTTATTTTGTTAAGGCAGGTCATGGAAGGTAGCATTTCCGGGCTTGTGCGCCACACTTGAATCGCAGCACATCAGACACCAAAATGATTAGTTTTACATTGATGCGGTATTCAGTGGTAATATAAATTACATTCCAGTAACGATATGAAGGCATATAGAAGGCATGAAATGAATTTTTGTTGCCTTTTGAAGTAAATATACATAAGTACATTAGAGTTGCATTAGGTTGTACAGATAGGGCGGTTTGGTGAAATCGGTAAATACTGAAGCGCCGTGCATGTTCTTGGACTTGTTTGTGGTTGTAAGTTCGCTTTAGGTTTTGTCAGTAGTTACGTTTCACGGCTCCACAGTTTCACCTTGTTATATTTCTAGGCTGTGTAAAGCATGTGAAGAATTATCTAATCTTGACTGCATTTCGTGTGCAAAGCTAAAGCTTTCTTTTTTGCCATCAGGTCAGTTGAGAAGCAATTCATGCTTCGCCGACAGCCTAATCATCGTCCCACAAATAGAGCAAGTAGGAGCAATGTGCATATAAAAAAATAAACAGAGTTGCAATTGGTTTTTGTAGAGCTTTGGACATTTGGCGAATTCGGAGCTTTTCATTCTTAGTCAGTTTTTATGCTGGCCTTCCCGAGTTGTCGTGGAATCTGCAAAAGATTTGTTTTCCATGTCATCTTGTATGGGCTAGATTGTGCTGAAATGGAACCTGATTTCACGATAGCTTGGTAGCAGCTAAAGTATAGCGATGCCAAGTTTGGTCACGGGTTCAATCCAGGACATATAATAATAACCTTGTCACCAATCAGATTAGTAGATGTAGGCAACGTTATCAAGTAACAACTTTCACGGTTCATGCCCACTGATTTAATTGTTAAATCTCTGATGTATTACAGTAATGTCATCAGTAGTCAGCCGCGTAAGATTTTGGTAACGTTAAGTAGCAACTTTCAAGGCCCATTCATTCATACTTATTGAATGGTGAAGTCCAGGATGTATTGTAATAATGTCATCTCCATTCAGATACATAATATTGGGTAATGTTAAAGAGGAACTTTTGAGGTTCATGTCTAGGCTCGTGTGTCAAGGTTGATGCTCTTGTTGAACGTAAACAAAGCCAGACAATTTTACTCAGTGCTAGCTTCTTGCTACCTTGTGCATTGGGCACGATTTTCAATGACTCGAAACTATTAGTGAAGGAAATGTTAGCTCAGGGGTGATAGTAGTCTGCTTCGAAGCATGACACTGCTTTTCCTACACCTGATTGCAGTGGAATTGCGAGTCGAATACAGATACTCATGTTCAGCCCATTTGGTGCACTTTAAATAACTTCAACTTGTCGAAACTGACCATAAGACGGTCCCGCCGTTGTTTGTTTTTGATTCTATGCAGCATGCCTACCAGCTACCATCAGCTGAAGCTCCAACTCTTGTGGATTCCACCAGATGGCAGAGAAGGTCACGACGAGTTCCTGGATACCTATCGGACATTCTTCAGCGAGCAGACTCCGCTGGTGGATGCCGATGCGACATTTTCCTTCAGTGAGGTGTACCGTAAAGCAGTCAGGTACCTTCACGAGGAGGCGATTTATCACTGCACTATAGAGTGGCCCGGCGTTGTCTAGTTTGGCCCCGCGACAAAATATCTTCAATATGAGTTCGTTGCTCCTTTTATGACACAATAACACCTTTACTTTGTTTACGTCTCTGTCAGAATTTTTACAGTACACTTAAAACAGTATAGAAAGGTGGCCTAGTTCGTAGTTCGTACTCGTTTAGCGAACTGGGAGGGCAGGAACACGCAACAGACAGAGAAGAGCCACGCAGCACAAGTGAGCAATCGGACTGTGGGGCTCTTCTGCGTCTCTTGTGCATGTTTCCGCTTTCTCAGTTCGCTGAAAGAGCTTCAAAAAGTACTACACTCAAATCTCGATATAACAAACCCAGATATAATGAAAAATCAGGTATAACGAAGTAAGTGAAAAAAAGTTGCAATAGATATAGTGTTAGGAATAGACCTTTATAACGGATTTTTTGATATAGCAAACTTATTTTCATGTAAGATGCAACTTTGTTATAATGAGGTTTGAATGTATTAACATCTCGTGTACTTTCTTGGTGTTGGTTTCGATTTCTGCCAGTATTTACTAACATTGTGTTAACCAAAGACATGAGCTCTCAAAATCCTTTCCACTCATTTGTAGCGAGAATCTTGTTGCGTTAAACTTTAGGTAGTTGTATGCGAGGGCTTACTGGATCATGTCCCACATGACGCTAGCTGTCTATGCTGCGAGTGGTACTAACACTCCTTCCGTGCACATAAAATACCGCAAAAATTGGGTGAGGGCACCACCATCATCGTAGCTCATTTGGTAAGAGCATCAAGCGCATAATCCTTACGTTGCAGGTTTGATTCTCGCCAGCGGCAAGTTGTCTTTTCATTCCCTTCACATATGTTTCGCAATGGCACCATTACACTAGAGCTATGTGAATACCAAATTTTGGGTGCAAAGCAAATTCGAATGTTGAAGTGTGACTGCAAATGAAATGGAATGTTTAAAACATATTTCTTGTATATTTCTAAAATCTTTTTCGGATAGTTTAATGTGAAATTGCAGGGAAAAATTGAAAAGGATTCCTAATTTGAATATTTCTCAAATCTTTTTCGAGTAAATTGATTTGTAATTGCAAGGAAAAAAAATTACAAAGGATGCACAAGTACTTGCTTATGATATATAGCAACATGAAAGTGTTTCTTTTCGCTAGGTTGATGAAGCGCTGGTGGAGTGGTATCCATAGTGGTCTTATCAAGAATGAGGCAATGCAGAGGCTGAATTATATTTGTGTAGATGATTTGGTGCAACCAAAGTGTCACCAAAAACACTTTAGAAGCGAAAGGCCTAGATGCTACTTCCTCGTCCTCTCCTCCTCTTTGAACTTCCATGGAAACCCAACTGATATGGCAGACAAAGAGTTGCTCTCTTAAAATTAGAAGTTCCGAATATTCAAGTTAGAGTTCCGAATTTTTTAAAGACATTGTCGCATACTTCATGGCCCATTACTTGTAATGCCGTAAATTTAGCAGGTGGCCATCACATAAAAATTTAAAAATAAATATATTCTGCATGGCACCAACATCGTGCATTTCCGGAAACTCGGAAAAAATAGGAGCAGGAGGATGAAAAAGAGAAAAGAAATGTTGCATCCAGAAAGAGGTCGGAATATCTATAAAATAACGTGGCTGATACCCCTACTTAGGAATCAGTATAACACGAAAGTCAAAGGTGTCCTTACAGAGGTAGTTAGGCATTTATTGTGCATTGCTTCAGCAACAGCAATAAATCGCAAAGTTATGTTAGGAATGGCAAGCAGCTCGAAACTTGCAGCACATACCTCAAGCAGAAATAACGCACGAAATTAGCATATGCAGAACGAGCGCAGACTAACAACTGTCACGCTCGAAACTTAGAGCGCGCTGTTCAAACAGAAAGAAAAACACACGATCAAGCAGAAAGAAAGACGCAGTAAAGGAGCACAAGTATACGCAGGACAAGCGCGAACAACCGTCGCAATATAATATTCCTGGATCTCGTGTCAGCAGCGTGCTCCTTTCGTAAAAGCGGCTTTAGCAGCATGCGAAGTGACCTTTGTCCTTTCCCTAATGACAAGTCCGACGAACGCTCGCGCAGGAGAGACCACTCTCTCTCCTTGTAGGCAGGGTTTCGTGGAGCTGACGACCTTCAAAGCGAGCCCAACGAGAGCCCATTGTGCCGTCTCGCCACTGATGAAGAAAATGCGCTAAAGATTTGAAGCGCTGAAGGCAACCGAACGGTGTATGAGGTTAGCACTCTAGGCAAGGCACGCTCAGTGGTGTAGTGGTTAGCGCCGCGCGCTGAAAACCTAGAGGTTACTGGTTGGATTCCGCGTGACAGATGCTTGCCTTCTGGTTTTTTTTTTGCAATCTCTTAGTATATATTTTCAACGCCACTTCCGTGACTGAAGTACGCCAGCGGAGACCCTGGCATTTTCGTGTTAAAAAGAAAAAAAAAAAAACTTGAAGCCGTTGTTAAGTAATTATCAGCTATAGCAGACTCATATGCAGAAAAAGTACAGAGAATTGGCGACCTGCAGGGCATCATCAAGTCAAACATTCTTAGGATGAGTGCCAAGACCAAGCAGCGGGAGATAGTTATATTGATAGGAAAATTCAGAAAAAGCAACAAGATGTTGCATAATAACTGTTCCTTAGTTTTTCCTATCTGAATAAATGTTTGCAATTTGTGTCAGACTGAACGAGATTACCTATGCAGTTTAAGAAACTATGATTGAAAGTTGTCTGAAAGTAAAGTGTCACTGGAGCCACGTTTTTGACGTCTGGTCCATTGATGTTGCGCTTTTTTCAGGAATTATAGTTACTTGAAGCCTTTGTCCTCCCCTGAAAGTGTGTGATTGGGTTTTTAACAGATAGTGTGGTCCTCGAAAGTTGGTACACATAGCCTTGAAAGTCCTTGAAAACGCTTGAGTTTCTTCATGTGAACAAGCATGAACCTTGAGCTGGTGATGTTGCCGCTTGGTTTCTTCACATTGTTGCCCACTTCTTGACCTTATAAGGACACTGAAGGGAAAAACAAATGTTTCTTTCTAATTGTAAATTACTGAAGACACCGTGCATGCTGTGAGGAGATGCTTGACGATTGCAAAATACAGGTGGTGTCAACTTGAGGTCGTGATAATGAACAGCGCAGAAAAAAAAAATATATTGAAGTAAGAACCACCAAGACAAGCTCCGACAGCAGATTGAAAAATTAGTGCACATAACCTGTGTTTAAACGTTGTTTTTTTTTTCTTATTAATATTATGCATTCATACCAACTAGCCCAGTTTGAACCTCTTCAAAATTTCAATTCCCTAGACTAGTCGCTGTGTCATTAAATTTTGATAGTGTCTGCTAAATGAAGTACCTTTTTTTGTCAGGGGCCCAGAGAACGAATGAAATTTCGGAAATTTTCTTGACCAATGCAAAAAGAAAAAAAAGCCTGGTATCTCGCATCACCACTCCAAGACCACGCTGGGAAATCTGATAATTTTTATTTTTTCGCTTGCTCGTAAACCTATGGTGGTGAAATCAATGACGCTAAAGTTTTCATAGAAAATTTGTGCGTCTATAATCACCGTTTCACTTTATAACCCTTTTTGTCATTCTGTTTTTTCCTGTTTCCAGCCGAAGACACTCACGGGATCCCCATCACTGGTTTCGAGCTGGCTACGCCTGACTGCCGGGCGGTTGTGTGAGACCTGATGGCCCATCTCCGACCTTCCTCGGACGGCCTGGCTCTTCCACCATTTTTCTTCATGCCAAACAACATGCCCCAGGCCGACGGCTACCTGCGGTGGCTGCTCGTAATGCATGGAGATTGAGGGGGGAGGAGGTGGAAGAAGTCTCGACTAGATTTTTTTTATTTTAATTGTGATAATAGTATATTTTTAATAAGTGCAATAAAATTTGTTAATTCGAAAATTTGAGGGTGATAAATTCCCACATAGCATGCCGCTTTGAGTCCTTAAAAAAGTTGCAACAGGTCCTGGAAAGTCTTTGAATATCCTTGATTTTTCGGTTGGAAAACCTGTACGAACCCTAGACCGAACTCAGTGCAACATGACGTGGTTATCTTGAGCTGCTGAGCATACCAGCAGTGACTAAAATGTCTTGTTTGAATTATGAGCACTGCACATACTTGGCTGTGTTGTGATTGCGGCTTGCTAAAGGGAAACTGAAAGGGCCAGGAAGATGGTCTACAAGTCAAGCATGAATGTGTTGTATTGTGCTCTATTCCAATTTTATTCTTCAAAGGCAAGTCAACCCATATATTGCGAGAAAAAAAAAAGAACTTGACTCATGTCTGTTTACAAGAACTACAGCGTAAGTGCTATAATAAGCATGGTCAAGACCCATTGTACATGCCGGTTTTTTTTTGCAAGGGAAGGCATGGCCTTTGCGATGAGAATTCCCAACTGTTGTCAGCAATGAAATCTGGTATAGCGAGCATGGTTCTGCGATTGGTGCAGTATTTATTTTCTTGGCTCTATCACTCAAAATCGGATATTGACAAAGGGTTCCGGTGTGTCGAGCTTGAACGGCCGAGCTGCAGCATTCTAGGTGGTCTGTGTACATTTTTTCTAGAGTTGCTTTTAATTTTGGTGGCGTGTCGATGTACAGCAAGTGCACGTGTGTAAAGTACCTGTGTAGCTGGTGCGAAATTAGAGTTGCATTATCTCGATATATTCACTAGCTTTGATCAAGCTCTTCTGGTTTCAGAGAGAGGTTGAAAGGTAACTATAAGTGGCATTTCCAAAAAAAAAAAAAAGCAGTTTCTCTGCTAGGGCGAAGCAACTAATGCGATTGCAAGCACTCCGAATCTCACACGAATAACGACAAGCACCTCAATGATTTCAGCACTCCCCTGCAGCACAAAGGAGGATGCTTGAAAAGAATGCATAGGTATACTTGGGACACGTGCCGCTGTGTGTCGCCACCAGCGCTAGGATCTTGTGCTGCCATTCAAGCACGGCAGTTATTCCTTTTTCTTCATGTTGGACAATCATTAGAACATGGAGGTTTTTCCCGTTTTCACTTGTCCTCATCGGGCGAATAAGAACAGTGAAAATGGCGGAAATGGAGGAGGCATATTTCTGATGTGTCGGAAAGTTGAGTTGGCCGCATGCTCGAGTAAGGGCACTTGCTCGGAGGTTTTACGATCATGTCGCAAAATAGCAACATGTCATGCCACTGCCATGTATGTGCGCTCAATCCTGTGATGCAGGGGTCGTGTCTAATTTTTTGCACCATTATTACACAACTGCCTTCGAAAACATATTTGGAACAGTACAAAAACAAATTACACAGAACATCTTAGTCATTATATGTTCTTCCCCAGAGCCCTGTGGCCAACAGTGGAGCCCAAGACAATTCTACAGAGACACCAATATTCAAGCCACGTGGGATCCGTGGAAAAAGAAATGGATGACTTGAGCATAAAGGCCGAGCTAAATGGGACCTAGCCTATATGGGTGGCAGGAATAGGTTGAAGTGGGAAGAGATAGAACAGCAGTTAAGGCAGGAGGAGCTGATGGTATATGGGGTTGTGGAGACACGTCTTCCGGACATGTAGCAAACAACCTTGCCATCCCGGCTACGTATGGGAATATTGCAATAGAACAGAAGGCAGCAAAAAGGCAGGTCGAATTGGGGCATTTGTACATAAAAGTATGTGTTGGCAAAAAGTCAAGCAGGGATGCACGAAACATTTATGTTTCAAAGGGAGAGTAGCTGGGCAGATGACACTCTTTGGTTTAATGTACTTGTGGACAGGAGCAAAGGCCAGAGAGGAAAACCAGGCAATGGTAGGGTGTATAACGATTGACATTAAGGAATTAGGAGGAGAGTGCGAGATAGTTATACTAGGCCATATGAATGTGCACATACAAGATATAGAAGGCTATACTGACCCAACATTAAAAATGATCATGATTTGCAACAGTACTGGGAAGTGTGAAGGGCAAACAACATGGGAGGTAGGAAGGCTGCAGTTGACGATAGATTGTGCACTGATGTCACATAGGATGTATGATAGGCTCAGGGGAATGCACATAGATGAATGTGGCTCCACAAGTCTGGTTAGTGATCACAAATGTATCAAGCTAAGTTTTGGAAGAGCATTGAAAGTGGGAAGGAGAGGAGATAAGCAACAACAAGGGAATCTTTATTCGGAAAGGCAAACAGAAATAGCTACTGAACAAGTTGAAAAAGTAATTCCTAACGATAATAGAACAGTGTGGACGTACACGAATCTAATTAGACTGAGCTAGAACTTGCTAAGGCACGTGACAAGTCGCCCCAGTAAAGGACACACAAACACACAGATTAGATTAGAAGATAATTCTTCTTTTGTTGTCGGGGCGTTTTATCGACCACCTGCCTCCAACATTAGTTCATTGCAGCTTTTACATGAAACTATTTCTGATATTTCTGGCGAAATCTTTTTTCTTGCTGGAGACTTTAATTTACCAGATCTGCTTTGGGATGACAGCACATGCACGTGCAAAACTGGTAGCCGTGTTAACAGCGAGATGAAGAAAATCGTTAATGTTTTTGGGCTCTACCAGTATGTGCATCAGCCAACCCGAATTGGCAACATTCTAGACTTGATGTTTTGTAATGTCCCCACTATTGTAACTTCTGTGGATAACCTTCCGAGTATAAGTGATCACACCGCGGTCGTCGCGGGTGTTAGGTTTGAAAAGAACAAGCCAAAGAAGCAACCTACAAGGAAGGTATTTCTTTTCGGTAAAGGTGATTACTCAGTGATGTCACATGCGCTTTCAAATCATCTGCCTGTTTTCGAATGCCTTGCTGAATATTCTACCACACAAGAATTGTGGTGTGCTTTTAAAAGTAAAGTAATGGAACTCATAGATATTTACATACCAAGTGTGCATTCTCGTGGAATGAATAGCCGCAAGAAGCCTTGGGTTACCTCACAGTTATTAAAAATAATTAAAAACAGGCAGCGAGTATACCGTAGCTTCAAAAGAACGAAGGCAAAAAAACACTTCGACAGGTTAAGCGCCCTAACGCGTGAATACAAAGTTATGGCAAAAAACGCGAAGGTGGGCTACTTAAATAGGCTAAACAAAGAAATGAAAACAAATCCCAAAATGTTCTGGTGGTACTTAAAACGTTGCGGGTCGGATGCTACCGGTATTAACGAAATCCAATATTATAATCAAGTGTTCTCGGAAGATATAGACAAGGCGAACTGCCTTAATGAATATTTTCGCTCTGTATTTTCGCCAGAGACTGATGAATACTGTGATATCCCATGTGTATATCCCGTACCCTTAATGCAGCCTATTGAGCTTAGCGTGGACGGCATTCAAGCCTTTCTCAGTAATCTCGATGAAACAAAAGCGAATGGTCCTGACGGCATTCCTCTGCGTGTTTACAAACATTGTGCTTCTCCTGTTTCCATGTATCTTCATTTAATTTACTCGAAGTCTTTATCTACTGGTGTCTTACCAGATGACTGGAAGATGGCCCACGTTTTGCCGATCCACTAAGGGGGACCCAAAAAGGAAGCTGTCAACTATAGACCAATTTCATTAACATCAATTGCCTGCAAAGTACTTGAGCACATCTTGTACAAGGAAATAATGCGACATATAATGCACCACAAATTGTTAATAGAAAATCAGCATGGATTCCGTAAAGGACTATCTTGTACCACGCAGCTGGTTGAATTTTATCATGATTTATCCTCTAGTATTGACAAAAATGGGCAAATATACTGTATTTTTCTTGATTTCCAAAAAGCTTTTGATTCGGTTTCGCATGCGCTCCATTTGAAAAAACTTAAGTAATTTAGACCTAAATGTGATAATCTGGATAGAAAATCATTTATTATTATTTTAAGCATCGTCGCCAATGTGTTGTTTTGAATGGAAAAGCATCCAGTTATGTTGACGTGACATCAGGTGTGCCACAGGGCTCCGTTTTGGGTCCTTTGTTGTTTTTAATTTATATCAATGATATTTCGGTTGGTATCTCATCGTCTATCTGGCTTTTTGCCGATGACTGTATAGTCTACCGGAAAATTAAGAGTGAGCAGGATTCCTCCCAACTTCAAAATGACTTGGTACGTATTCATGACTGGTGTACAACTTAGAAAATGTCTTTAAATTTTAATAAGTGCATTAACCTTTGTTTTTCAAAGAATACAAAGAAGATCGAATTTAGATATTGTATAAATGGTGTGCCAGTTACCACAAAGACAACTTACAAATACCTGGGTGTGTTCTTTTCTTCTGACTGTTCATGGAATGTACATGTTGATTATGTTGTCGCGAAAGCTGTGAGGGTGTTAAATTTTATTCAGCGTAACTTACGATGTTCGCATCAGCGACTTAAAGAATGTGCGTATTTGACGTGTGTACGACCAGTCTTAGAGTACGCCTGCGCTGTGTGGGATCCAGCGCAGGTATATCTTAGTGATAAGATAGAAAAAATACAGAACAGGGCGGCAAGGTTCTCCTGAGACGGTATCAATGGCGGGAAAGCTCCACCACTATGAAACAAGAATTGAATTGGGAGCTGCTTTCATCCCGTAGAAGAAAATTGCGATTAAAACTTTTATATCTATTATTTAATAATAAAACTGGAATCAATAAGGATATGTATTTACAGACGCCGTATTATTTGTCAAATCGAATTGATCATCCTTTTAAACTAAGGGAATACCGTCCCAGGACTGGAATTTTCGCAAATTCTTTTTTTGTCAGAATAATACATGAGTGGAATGGGCTCACAAGTGTACAAGTGTCTGCTGTATATGAAAATTTGTTTTTTTCGAATCTGTAACCCTCCTGCTATAACGCCTTCGGGCGCTGCAGGTATACTTCGAATAAAGAATAAAGAACCCAAGAGTTGTCGAGATGAGGAGGTTAAGAGAGCCATAGCAAAACCTCGGGAAGCCTCTAGGGAACACAGACATGCTAAACAGTGGGGTGAACCAACAGATGATGTTGAAATAAAATGGGGACGTCTTTCTGAGCTGTAGAAGGTAAGCATCCCTTCTGCCCTTCTGATCAATGAAAAGATTACAAGAAAGCTTGCTCGGAGTGTGGCAGAAGTACATGAAAAGATAGAAAGGCAGCTGCAAAATTTTGGAACCATCTAAACTCCCTCAGAAATGAGACAAGCCTAGAGCAGAAGTTTATAACTGTAGGTCAAGGTGTTAGCCTAGAAGGGGACGAAGCTATTTGAATATAAGAACAAGGCTGACAGAAAAATTTCAACAAGGATGTGCTTTATGCACCTTAATAGACAAGCATAGGTCAAGTGGTGCAGTGGCTCCATTTTCACAAAGAGAGTGGGAAAGGGCTAAAAAAACGGTTCCTGGAAGTACATCAACAGGCCCTGATGGCATCCCAATTATGCTGATAAAGGCATTGGGTCCCAAGTCTCAGCAGACTTTGAGAGAGGCAGCGAGCAAAACAATAATCAATCGTGAAGTCTCCGATGGATGGAAACTTAGCAGGATGAGCATGATCTATAGAGGAAAGGGGGACAAAGCTGACAGAAACTACTACCTTCCTGTAACAGTGACACCAGTGGTCTACAGGCTGGCGATGCAGATTATGAAGGAGAGACTGCCGGCATGGATAGAGGATGAAGAGGTGCTGGGGTAACTGGGGAATGGGTTTCCGAAACACAGGAGGTTGGAATACAATCCATTATCAATGACGCAGTGCATCGAAATAGCAGAAAAGGAACACAGGTCCCTGTGACTAGCGTTTTTGGATATCAAGGGAGCGTAGGATAGCATGGTTCAAGAGGACTTGTGGGGAATACTGGACACACTAGGTGCGGGAGGTGGAGTCACTAATCTTTCAAAGAATATCTATAAAAGTAACAAGGTAGTTATAAATGGGACAAACAGGCATCCAAGCTTACAGAGATAAAACGGGCACTTAGGCAGGGGTGTCCTCTGTCACGCTTGTTATTTATGTTGTACCTACAAGGATTAGAGGCCAAATGATAGGGGTGTGGAATTGGCCTCAACCTATATTTCATCAAAGAAGAAAAACTCACTGAACAGGCACTACCAGCATTGAGGTATGCAGATGGTAAAGTGCTACTGACCAAGAACAAAGAAGATTTGCACAGGTTGATGAACATCTATGGTAATAAGAGAGATAGGTTAGATTTCACATTCAGTAAGGAAAAATCAGCAGTCACGATTTTTAATGGTAATGAAGGTATTGAGCTTAGGATACAGGAGGTCACGCTAGAGATAAAAGATAAATACAAATATCTCTGGGCGTACGGATAACCAATGGGACCGAGTACCTAAGTGAACACGAAATATACGTAACGACTAAAGGTAACAGAAATGCAGTGATAATAAAAATTAGCGCACTCTTGAAATACAATAGGTATGATGTGAGAGGAATATATATGAAAAGGCGTCATGGTTCCTGGTCCGACTTTCGGCAATGCGGTCTTGTGCATGAAATTAGAGGTACAAGCAAGATTAGAAATTCATCAACAAGGAATAGGTAAGCTCGCTTTTGAAGCTCACGGGAATACACATAATCAGGCAGTACAAGGTGATATGGGATGGACATCATTTGAGGGCAGGGAAGCTAACAGCAAGATAAAATTTGAGAAGCGATTGAGAGAAATGGGGGAGGAGCATTAAACTAGGAAGGTTTTCAGGTAAAGCCGTCCCGGGCTTTGTGATGTTTAGAAAAAATTTGTTGCCACAAACGTGAACATCACTCAACAGAACATTTCTTTCTTAGACATACTCTAACGATGATGACAAAACAGACGTCATTTACATGAACATGGATATGAGATGACGTTGAAAGAACATGTACATTCGATGGTTCACACAAACACCTTCAGACTACAGCTTATAAGATAAACGACTGATTGGCTGGAGGAATGAGGATGTCAAGATCTACAAACATGTTTGTAAAGCTGGTTATGCAACACGATGTTGACAAACAAAATTTATCAGAAATAGATTGTGACCTTCTCTAGCAATAACCAGGGATAGTTTGGCCAGAAAATGTAAACTTTTATTGTAGAATACATATAATACTTACCTTAAGGATGCTTTGAAGAATTCCACTAGCACTTTTTTGAAACAAGCCTTTGTGTTTTCACAGCATCCATTGGGGTAACTTTAATCAGGGAAAGCTTTCGCCCCGCTTGCTCTATGAAGATCGCCTAAGTACTACTTAGGAACACGTGTTGAGTTGTTTATCCCCAGGAAAGCCTGTTGCTTCATAACGCGTGTGTTGTGGAGGAGGAATAAACTTTATTATAAGAAACCAGCAGGTTTATGTGGCCGGGCCTAGGCCTCCCATGAGGGGACGTCAAGGGCTTGCCCCGACGCCGCCTTACGGGCGTGCTGGGTCGCCCAGGTGTGATCGTCAAGAGCGGGGAGAGCCTCATGGAGCTTTAACGAAAGTGTCGTGGCGTTAGTGTGTGTCTGTACTGTGCCGGGCACTCCCACAGCATGTGTAGAAGTGTAGCCGGGAGAGTGCCGCAGCACCGGCAATGAGAGGTTGTGTACACGTCCAGGAATACGAGGTGAAATCGGGCAGATGAGGTATACCACAGAACACCTACGGGATACGCGTTTGTTTAAAGTAGACGCAAATTGGGGGCCTGTGCCCGGTGGAGCTTAGCGTGAGGTGTTTTCCGTGAAGTTTTCTTCAAGCGTGCCTTAAAGAATTCTACTAGTACATTTTTTAAACACTTCTGTCATGTGTAGCCTCAACACCATCGCCAGTTCTTAACCATCTTGTGTTGTGTGGTAAAAGAATTTGGTAGGCTTGCAAAATAAATTATATGTGTTACCATTTTTTTGTTGTGTATAGTTTCGACAAGAATAAATTTACTGAAATAATGCTTTATTTTTTTTAAACGTTTTTAAGAAGGCCGCAAGAGGGCCTATCTGAGCTTCTGTTTTATACTATCGGCTAGGGTGCCAAAGTGTGCCCGTCCGTTACAAAGGGAATGGCCTCATTACCACCATCATCATCATCATCTCACCACACTTTAATCCAAACTAGTAGATGACAGTAGAAACTGGTAGGATTTCCTTCCTCCGTGCTGGTAGGTATTCTGTGATGACACTAGAGCAATGGTAGTGTATAGGTGTTCTGTGGTGCGGGTATGTAAAGGCGCCGCTGGCTGTGCTATGTGTGTGTAAGCGCTTCCTCTTTTTCGGTGTTGAGCGGTGGTCTGTATAATTGCAAAAATATTGTTTGCGAATATGGTGATCCGTGAGTGTGACTGTTCTGTCTGGACGTTAGTTCTGAATGCGCGGTGCGCTCTGACGCGCTTTAGTGAACGCTGTCATACGGGTACTTGCTGCACGCTTTTTACGCTATGCTGCTAGGTGACCGAGAGGCCTCAACTGGCAAAAAACACGTCAAGCAAGTAAGCTTACATTGTTTATTGACAAACGTGAATGCAGCAATATACATGTAAACAAGGAACACTCTCTCACAGAGTTGAACAATACATGAAAAAAAAAAACAGTGATAGCCATCTGTTTAATAAAATTAATAATATTATCCGCTGAAATTGTGCAACGTTTTCTCTTGGCTCGTTCGGTCAGACAACGACATTTACACTGGAGACGCCTTGCACAGTACTTGGTACCATGCTGCCCATTGTCTTTCTCACCACACATGCTCTCAAAAAGTGCAGTGTCAGTACTATTAGCCTGAGCCGCAATATGATATTTGACAACGCATTGGCGAGAAGCACATCGCGTTGAATAAAAAGAAATGATCCCACGCTGTTGTGCTAGGTATCCCTGCATATAACATTGTTGTCGATATTGTGTTTAGAATCTGTGTTCTTACCTGCACATCCAATCTTTTCACGACTAACTAGATCAACTTCCAGTTGTGGTAAGCAAGTGCATCCTGGGAAAACACCATTTACAGGATCATGTTGAAAAGGAAACTTGGTTTACGTTTCAAAAGATGTAAAAAGGTTGCAGTGACAGGCACTTTTATTGAGTAACAGTTGGCGAATAATGAAAGCCTGAGTAAAACATTTCAGCAAGTCAACAATTTCGTCAGAGTTGTCACGGATGACAAGTTAAGAGAATTATCTACCTTTGCCCTTGCTCGCCTACTGTAGATCAGCTGACACACGAGATAGAGGATGCCTGTTGGTGCTCCCAAAAGCACTCATTTGTAAAAAAGAAATTATGCACCAGTGGATAGCATTCGCAATACACTGCACATGACATGTATGCTTACAATAGGGACATATAGAACACTAGTAACACTAGACAGCTGAGAAGTGCTGTAAGTCACGGTAGCAATGTTAGAAAAATAGGCAGTGAATAATCATTGCAGTCAAATCTGCATAATGAAATTTTCTAGGATGTTTATTCACAAAATGAGGGCCATTTCCTAATCTTCAAGTATTTGCACGTCAGACTGAAGAGTTATGTGCACAGCATAATCTGCTACTTCTCAGCGAAAGTACTGAAGTGATTGTTCTGGCTCAGTAGTCATCTACTTGACGGGGAACGCAGACAACAATGTTGGCAAATATTGTTGCTCCCGCCTGTTGTGGAGTGCACACTGTATTTAGATTTTTGCATGCAAAAGAATCACTAGCTTTTCCAATTTACGAGGAGTTGTGCATAGTTCATGGACCAACTGTGAGGAGTGAAACGAGTGTCGGAAGACAGTGTTGAGACTTCCAAAATGGCTGCACAAAAGCGTACGAAAAGAAGTGGAGCACCACACCAAGCACTCAGACCAACCAAACTGTTCAAGTGGACAGGATATTGCAATATATTGAGGACTAACAGTTAGTGGTCTGTAAGACAAAGTTCCCTTGTTGGCCTCGCTACAATTTGCACAATTGTAGCCGATATGCCCAGATATCACAAAGCTAGGTTCCAAAAATGCTTACCGACCAACTCAAACACTAAAGGACATCAAGTGGATGAGCATTTTTGAACTGCTACTGATAAAACAGGGATGATTTGTTTTCGCACTGTTGCACAGGTGACGTCGCTTCATAGTGTATGCAATTGCAGAAACAACATAGTGGTGCCACTACTCCTTTCCACAAAAACCGAAAAAAATTCAAGCAATCAGCTTACTCCAGTTAGAAAATGATGGCTACCATTTTCCAAGTCAAGAAGGGAATTTTTAGTGTTTAATTTCATAAAATGTGGGCCACACTTACAGCTGACATATACTGTGAAACACTCACCACAGTAATAAGTACGATAAACATTGATGACGTCACAAATTCTCATCCGGAATCGGCCTCCTACATGACAACATACATTCTTTCACCACAATCAAAACCAATGAGAAAAGCAAATATTTCGGTAGGGAACACTGATTGCTTGCCCTACTGCCCTGTGCCAGCACCGTGTGATTATTTCCTCTTCTTTCACTCGAAACAGTGGCTCGGGGTACGATTTGAACACAGTGAGAAATTCAAGATCACCGTTCGCAACAGGTTCAATTACCAAGTGCGGCCATCTTTTAATCAGATTGACTAAAGAAACTGCTGCGATGGTAGGAGAAGCACTAAGAAGTTGGCAGTGATTCAGAAGAAAAGTGAAGTAGGTTTTTGCTAAAGTAAGCCCACTGTTGCGACTCCGGGTCCCGCGGGTCTCAGTTTGGTAGTGGGCCACCGTCCTAGGATCCATCGTCGAACAAGTCAGATGAGGCGCTCGAAATAACGGCAACAATTTATTTACATGGTTAGTAACTGAGAATTCGAAAGGAGGTGATCGAGTGATCAAGTACGAGAAGTCAAGAACTGTACAGGAGAACTGTTGAACTGTGGAACTTCAAATATACAAAAGTCTTCCGCTTATATAGCGCGCGTTTCCAACCTTGAGCACATTGTCCGCGGCTTCAGCCAATACGGCGCTCTATGGTCTAGGTGCTCCACCCATGAAGGAGGGGAAAGACACCACACAATGCATGTGGAGAGGGCACGGTAACACGATGCCCAAATATAGTCACAAATGCATTGCACCAACGTTTCGCACACGTCAACAAGATTTCGCCCACGTCCCATGATCTTAGATGGCCTTGCTTTCCAAGAACTCCTTTGGCAGTTGGGGTGAAGTTCGGAAAACCGGCTCCCGGTACACGTGTCAAACTTGCCTGACTACGTTCGGGTAGGACAATGTAGTGGCCCGCCAGCATATCGTCAAAACATGCCACTCCATTCAGCCGATCCTATGGAGAAAGGGTGAAGGCGGAGTGGTCGACTAATCCCTCGTTGTCGAGGCGGGCTCCCGCAAGGTCTGCAGCAGATAGTGCCTTTACCTTTCCTTCAACCCCACATTCCATACCTCATTGTTTGCTAGAAGCTGCGGCTTAGCTGCGAATATCCAGGGCTCGGCTTCTCCTCGCAAGGTGCAGCCACAACCAGTTTGGTTTTAGCTTTCAGCCCAAACTGCAAATACCATGTTGGCCCAGATCCTCCGTGACCTCGAAAATGGCCCAGCTGCTTCCGTGTTTGCCTCGAAAGCCTTGCATAGAGTCGAGCTTACAATGGCCTTTCTTGGCTCGTGCGTTTTCTATGCGCGAACCAGGCTTAGAACTCTCGTTCACGTCTTGCTGACAGGAAATCAACCCGTCTTGATGGCACAAAATTTTTGTTCAGTTCACAAAGATCGAAAGACTTCCATAGGGATTACGGTCATAACAGTCTCTCGCGAAGGGGGGTGAAGATCTCGATAAGCTGAGGTTTGAAGCCACAGTCCAGAGAGATCAGCGCTGACGTTCGCTCTGGTAGAGACTGTCCTTGATGAAGTAGTGACCACCTGCTTCATAGTGGCTCAACAGACGTCACGTTCGCACATGAAAACACAACCACTATCCTAGTGAGCCCCCGACAATTCCATTAAACACCACCAAGCAATTTTCCCCTTTTACAACTAAATAAAAGGAGTATGCTAGATATTCTAAATTCCTCTGCTACGTTTGAGTGAAACAGAATAATGACACTGGAAGCACACCCAACCTGAAACCTTGGATGGTGGCGTCTTCAATGTACTCACCATGAGTTCAACGAACTCTAAAAGGTGTAAAAGTAACAAAAAAACCTAATCAATGGCCCTCATCTAGGTCAGGAAAAATATTGCAGAACTCTTGAGAAGGCTGTTTGTATCAGGGATAGCGACTCAGCGTTGCCATGGAGTATTCCTCTTTTGAAACTTATGTCAAATGTATACTGTTGCAAAACGAGGCTTCAACGCAGCAGGCGGCCATTCATGGAGGACAGAGGCAGTAGCCTTGAGAAAGGACAACGCTCCACCTCTACTAATCTCGCTTCGTAATCTAGTAAGCTAGTTTTTCGAGCTGTCTTCACTAGGCCTTTCTACCACCTAAACAGGACACTTTCAAAACAACGGAAAGCTCAAAACGAAGAATTCTCACATGAGTTCCGTTTACGCACAAAGAAAAACTTAAGTCTTCGTGCCAGCTCTCTGGGGACGCTATAACCCAAGCTCAAACGTTATCGTTATTCATGTCTCTAGTAAGACTCACCTTGACAGACTCAAATCTTTCAGATTAGATTCATCTGCATCGTATAACTGTCCGAAATGTTGCCCTAACCTCGACTTTCGGTAACGCGTAACACTCCGCTTAAACTATGCAGGATACTTAAGCATTCTATCAAAACTAAAGGGACGGAACTAAACCTCGCGTAATAGTCTTGTTTGGTTAATGTTACCTTATCATGCCTGGGCCTTAAAAGAATGCACTAGGTTCTTTGGGCATGTTAGCTCTATTCTACTCACAATTATAGAGCGTTGTAACATTTCGCGACTAAACATATGCCTCCGTACCTTAAACTATCTTCTAAACGCGCGTTTGATTGGAAGTGTACAGCATTCCGCGTTTAGCATGCACCCTTTGAAACCAGCCTTTGTTTTCTGCTCAAACCTTACTTACAAAAGAAAACATTGCTTAAAAGGTTCAAAACTGGAGAAATATTCAAAAAAGCTCTTTTCCAGAAACTGGGTCGCATTCTGCGAAAAACTTGCAGCTGACCTTCACGCTTTTAGTCTTGCATGTGGCAGTCGTGTTCTCTGCTGCTTCTGCGATTGCTAGAGGTCACAACGAGCGCGAGCTCCTAGCCGAACTTTGCTATATCGCCTCATTCGTGATCTTGGCCGGCTTTCTTTGTAACATCGAAAATTCCTGAAGTGCGGGGGAAAGACTCGCTTTTGTCCTTTTGTGTTTGGTTCCACCCTGAATTTAGGACCAGAAGCCTTTTTTTTAGGAACCTGTCGACATAGTTGTCAATGCAAACCTGTTCTTTTCGTCCGCGCCTTCCTTCTTGGGGACGCGCGTCCCTTTCCGCTACTTCTCTCTCGCCAATTTCGTCTGACCGTACGCCTCAAAGGATGTTTTATTGAATTGCTCGATGGCCAACCCTTCCGTTTTTGCTGCGGCGTGCTTTCTGCCTCCACCTTTTGTGGTGCCACGCGTCCCCGCTTCCTTCTTTTGTGGTGACGCTTACGTACAACCTTTCTTTGGTTGTTACAAACTTCCATGATTGCGTCATCGGCAATCTTACAGTTCAGGTGTGCCTACGCACTGCCCTTTTTGCAGCCTTTGCTCTTCGATTTGCTCGCTCCATATCGCTGTCGGGCCAATTTATCTGCAACTCACAAAACCAGAAGCTGGGCCCTCCACAGATCTGAACTCTTGGAAATTTGTGTCCTTCTGGATTTCGGGGTAGTTTTTAGCGTCCGGCCGATCGTTTACGTGCCGCTGCAGGAGGCATGTTTCTAACACCACAGAAGCTCTGTTAATGCTGCTGGGATTAGACTTTTCCTCGAAACGATCATCCACCGAACCTGTGCCTATTTGTACACCTACGACAGCCTCGAACTGTACTTTCTCACCCTCTGAGGCATTTCCCACGCTATCTGTAGGAAATACTTTTAACAGTAGCTCGCCCTCTCTGGCAGTACTGTCGGGTTTCAGTAGCGTTATGTCTTCGCTACATTTAGGACTACCTTTGTCGTCCTCTCTTTCAACGTCCGAAAAGTAATGCTCCTGCTGAGGCTCGAGCGTGGTCTCCAGCTCATCAATCTGTTCAATGACCCCATCAGGGCGACTGGAACCAGCCTCGGTCTCACATGGAACACCTTTTGTACTTGCCACAGTTCGCATACCAGCCACCGCCCCACACTCTACATGCACTACCTTCACGCCATCGGAGAGTCACATACCTTCCCTAGGCGCAATTTCACTAACAACGACCTGTTGCTCTTTTCTCTCCGCCAAAAGATCGCTTTGCATGTTGCACTGATAGAGACGCGTACCTTTCTCGGGTGATACCTCGCAAACAGCGGCTTTCTCGGTGACTTCACACTGCACCGTACTCGCCACTTCATCGCACCTTTAGGGCTCTACACATACTGCACATTGCCACCAAAGACACTTCCGATGCTGTGCTCTAGTTTCATGATTCATTCATTCTATATTTTCGTCTAATGCTCGCATTTTAGCCTCGTGTATACGTATCTCTTCAGCTTCTCTCTCGGCCTCTGCCTTGGCCATCCTCTGCTGAATGTCCTTGCCATACTCTGAGAGGTCGTCGTCGCTTGTCCCTGTCCCGACGATCCGCTCGATCAGATCTGTTCTGTTTAATGAGTCCGACACATCCAGTTTCAACTCCCTTGCGATCGCTAGCAACACGGGTTTTCGCAGGGTTTTCAGATTCATGACTGCTTCCGGTACCATTCTCTGTTCCACAAATGATTCCTGTCTTGCAACTAACTAACCCTGACAACAACGACAGCCCTAGTTGCTGCTTTGCCTCAAGTTACCTGTTAACTTAGTTTGCAAAAACTTCCTTAAGCTCTTACTCAGAATCCTGTTCTGTCACTGTTAACCTTGCCGTCACCCACAGACTATAGCTTAAACAAGCTATCTCACAATTATCTGCCTGACGCAAGTTGTCTGTTAACCCAATGACTAAAACAGCCCTGTCACCGTTAGCCTTGGAGTCACCCACAGACTATAGCTTAAACAAGCAATCTCACAATTGTCTGCCCGACGCAAGTTGTTTGTTAACCTGATGACTAAAACAGCTCTGTCACTGTTAACCTTGTCGTTACCTACAGACTATAGCTTAATCAAGCTATCTCACAATCTTTAACACCAGTTACACAATGACCAAAAAAGCTATTCTCCCTACCAGCTTTTACTCACACATTAGTAAATGCCTGGTAAAGTTTAACAGAAAAAGTCGGCACTCAGGCTCACAGTCATGTCTCCAGCGTCGTGCATCCCAGCAGTGCCTTCCGCTTGACTCTCACAGTCGATGACCTCGTGTCATCCCAGAAGTGTCGTTCGGCTGCCTCTCAAGTCGATGAGCTCGGAGCATTTGACCGTTGTCGTCCAATCGCCTCTCGAAGTCGATGGGGTCGTAGCATCTGACTCTTGTCGTCGAGTCGTTGCTACCTCGGTTGACACCATCCCTCCGCTGCCATCAAGTTGTTGCGACCTGGGTTGACGCTATCTCACCGCTGCCATCTAGTTGTTGCGACTCCGGGTCCCGCGGGTCTCAGTTTGGTAGAGGGCCCCCGTCCTGGGACTCATCGTCGAACAAGTCAGATGAGGCGATCGTAATAACGACAACAATTTATTTACATGGTTAGTAACTGAGAATTCGAAAGGAGGTGATCGAGTGATCAAGTACGAGAAGTCAAGAACTGTACAGGAGAACTGTTGAACTGTGGAACTTCAAATATACAAAAGTATTCCGCTTATATAGCGCGCGTTTCCAACCTTGAGCACATTGTCCGCGGCTTCAGCCAATACGGCGCTCTATGGTCTAGGTGCTCCACCCACGAAGGAGGGGAAAGACACCGCAATGGAGAGGGCACGGTCTACACGATGCCCAAATATAGTCACAAATGCACTGCACTGACGTTTCGCACACGTCGACAAGATTTCGCCCTCGTACCATGATTTTAGATGGCCTTGCTTTCCAAGAACTCCTTTGGCAGTTGGGGTGAAGTTCGGAAAACCGGCTCCCAGTACACGTGTCAAACTTGCCTGACTGCGTTCAGGTAGGACAATGTAGTGGCCCGCCAGCATATCGTCAAAACATGCCACTCCACTCAGCCGATCTTATGGAGAAAAGGGGAAGGAGGAGTGGTCGACTAATCCCTCGTCGTCGAGGCGGGCTCCAGCAAGGGCTGCAGCAGGTAGTGCCTTTTCTTTTCCTTCAACCACACATTCCATTCCCACACATTCTATTCCTCATTGTTTGCTAGAAGCTGCAGCCTAGCTGCGAATATCCGGGGCTTGGCTTCTCCTCGCAAGGTGCAGCCACAACCAGTTTGGTTTTAGCTTTCAGCCCAAACTGCAAATACCACGCTGGTTCGGATCTTTCCAGATCCTCGGTGACCTCGAAAATGGCCCAGCTGCTTCCATGTTTGCCTCGAAAGCCTTGCATAGAGCCGAGCTCACAATGGCCTTTCTTGGCTCGTGCGTTTTCTTTGCGCGAACCGGTCTTGGACCTCTCGTTCATGTCTTGATGACAGGAAATCAACCTGTCTTGACGGCACATCCTTGCTTGGAATGCATCGAAATATTTTCGTTCTGTTCACAAAGGCTGAAAGACTTCAATATGGATTACGGTCATAACAACACCAATAAAAACTTTTGCTAATGAATATTTACTTGCTTGGAACCAAATGGCCCTTACTTTTTGAATGACCTTCAAAGTTTTTATGCTTTGCATTGACAGATAACTAAATGAGTTCTTTTTTTGTGCCAATGGTGCATAGTTATCAAAGACACTGCTCAAACGATGGACAACGGCAGAAGCTGAAGTCACATTTTTATTCTTCACTACTTCCTAACTGTCTGCCTCACTCTTAACACAGGTATCATACAAAACTAGTCCTTCTGGCTACATATTTCATAGCAATATCAAGGGAATATCTGTTAGTAGACATTTAAATTATCGACATGTATAAACACTGGCCAACTTTGATTATACCTACTAAGTGCACTCAGTAATTGTTCAGTTTAAAATTATTATACCTTTAAAAATGCCTTGTCATGCATCAGGTATTTTACAAAGAACAAATATTATTACAGTAAAAGGTCGTTATTTGAACTCAGTTAAGTAAAAGTGCACAGCCCTGTGTATTTCTATTGGGGGAAATCTCTCGACAATTTGAACATATTGGTATCCACAACAGCTTATTCAAACTAGGAGCCACTTTTTTTCGTTACTGCTCGCACAAATCTGTCTAGAGTGATCACAACATTTTGCAAAAATAAACCAAACTAAATTTACTAGAGGAGGAAAACAACTGAACAGCAGCTTTTCTCAGCAGATGAGATTTCAGATGCTGAACTGGAGCCCTTGGACAAGCTAGGAATGATGGTCATGGAGTCACAGTGGAATGAATGCAAGCGAATGCAAATTACTGATTACTTCTCATTTTGATTGTGTTAACTTTGTCATGTAAGCAAACATGTTTCGAAGCACAAATATTGACATACGTTTAAACACTAAGGCTCACTGCTTGCGTGCATGTCGGTGCTTGTTTTTGGCATATCATCAGCCTGATTACACCCACTGCAGGACAAAGGCCTCTCCCATGATCAGCAAATCAACTTGGTCCTGTGCTTTCTGCTGCCACGTTACACATACAGACTTTTTAATATCATTAACCCATTTAACCTTCTGTCTTCACTTCATGCATTTTCCTTCTCTGTGAATCCAGTCAGTTACCCTTAATGATCAGCGGTTATTCTGCCTGCATACTACGTGGCCAGTCCATGTCAATCTCTTCTTGTTGATTTCAACTACGATATCCTTAACACCGATTTGTTCCCTAACCCACTTTGCTCTCTTCTTGTGTCTCAAGGTTACACCTATCATTTTCCTTTCCATCGCTCGCTGCGTCATCCTCAATTTAAGCTGAACCCTCTTTGTAAGTCTCCAGGTTTCTGCTCCGTAGGTAAGTATGGGCAAGACGCAGCTGTTATATACCTTCCGCTTGAGGGTTAATGACAGATTATCATTCATGATTTGAGAATGCTTGCCGAATGTGATCCACCCATTCTTATTCTTCGTTATTCTTCTAGGTATTTTACTCTCATGGTTCGGCTCCGCGATTGCTACCTCTGCAAGACATGTCTTGCCTAATGAAGGCACGAGTTCTTGCACAGTTTTTTTTAGCACTTTGATAGTGTCACTACCAACATGCATGCAGTATCAGTAACTGTTTCAACACTACTATAGTTGTATCTACTACTGCCTTGAAACAATGTTTACATTCACAGCAATCTATACACAATGTGCAACAGAAGTGCTGATAAATATGCACTACTACAAGTCCATTTGTTACCTAGTTATATGTGATACTCTTTGCAAAGCTTGACTTGTATAGTGAAGTACAGTATGTGCACCCCTTGAAATGCACTGTCCAAGAATTTTGAAGCCTGTGCATTTCCTGTAAACTGAGTAATTCATAAAGCAAGAAAGAACAGTCTGTGCACCCAATTTAGTACAGCTTGAACATACCATAAGCTATCACTGCTTTTCAGTATAAGGCTTCCATTTGTCCACCTTGCATATTGTTGGCGCATGGGGTTGTCGCTATGGCAACTGTAGAGCTTCTTACGACTTGATGTGGGTAGCTTGGAAATCAATGGTCTCTCTTTAGTCGAGTTTTCTGAGAAGACAAAAAAAAAAAAAAAACAGACTCATGAGCAGGGTAAGACAGAAATGGTTGAACAAATTATGGTCAATAAATAAAGTGCCTTCAACTCAACCATACCTTGCGAGGATTTTGGCCTGTGAGCTTGCTTTCAGTGATGACACATTCTCCGCTGACTTGAGGTAGCTTCAGAGTGATGAGGCATCCAAGCGTACACTGATATGAGCAGTTCCTTGGAGGCCGCGGTTGGGTTGTAAGAAAAAAAAAATGGTTACTCTGGTAGAAGCGTGAACGGATTGGCGACGCATGACTAAGAAGAATGTATATGGGAACACTGCATATAAGAAAGGTAGTGTGTACATAACATTGCTATTTTTGTGAATTTGTCTTCTGGACGGCATTATAATGAGTTTGCTTTATTGACGTTCTTCAGAGGACAAAGCTAGGCAATTCCCCAACTGGATGGACTATATGGTTCATGCAAATGTGATATGCTTGATTGCAAGCTTGAGCAGAAACAGATAGAACTTATGCTGTTATCGGTGCTACAAATTTGAGCAGTAAAGATATTTTCAGCGAATGTGACAACGAAGTAAACAATCTCAAACATTCACAAGGTGTGCACCTCATTAGCTGTACATGTCGAAAAGCCTTGAGAGATGACAGAAAACTGTAGCGCATGCAATAGAAAAGGGCCATGTTCAGATGCAAAGCAGCGCATTTTCACTCACCGGCGAACATGCCCACATTGTGCAAGATTATTCCGTCTTTGTAGGCAGTCTCCGAGCGAATTTGCCGGCGTTGAATTTTCACGCTGGAGGCTGCGCAACCGGACGTCGGTGAAGCACAGCAGATGACATGGTTCACAGCCTCTAGATACGTTCGTTTTGTCGTAGCGGCCCGTAAAGTCTGACACACAAGCTCGCATTGATATATCAAAGCTGAATTAAAACGAAGCTTCGCAATGCCGATCGACAAAAAAGTACCGCGGACAATTTGAACAAATTAGCCGACAGAAACGCAATCGATGCCAATGGGCTGCTGCTTTTCGAGTGTCAAGATTGTCTCAACACTTAAACTAAAACAATCACCGCTCTTGTATTACTAATAAAAATATAACAAAAATGTTTTATTTAATGTTTTATCACAAAAGACATAGCAACTATTTTTTAAGAATTTTTTTAATACTTTCTCAAATAAAAAGTTCAGCCGCGTTGATCGCCCCTAACAGGAAAATTGCACACTAACTTTTTTGACCGCTGTACTTACACAGTTAGTAGTTCCACTATACGTGCACATGAAGAAACTCGCCACGGTCGATTTTTTTACCCTCTACAGCCATCGCGAGAACTTGAGAGTTTTCGGGGCCTTTGTAGGCGTAAGTTCAGTCAGAGACGAAGTCCCCGGCGAACACGGACGCGTTTATCCCCAGCGCTCTTGCCAGAAAGCACCTAGACGCTGACAGAGGAAATGGCGCATGCGCCATAAGCTACCAACGTTAAAACGTATTAAATATTTTGTTTTTTTTGCTCTTTTTTGTTCTTGCATTTTTTGTTATTTTGTTTGATTCAAAATTTGTTTCAACCAATGGGAAGACAGAGTTCTTGCCATGTGACTAACGTCACCGCCATTGACTGAAATCGTGCGTTAGGCCGGACAGCGGTGTTGCCTGTGCTGTGTCTCGGAGTTTAGCTTTGGTTTCGTCCAATGTTTTGCTGAGCCCACTTTGCGAAATTCCAAGTGCAGTGCTTCAACCGCAAGTAACGCTCATATTAGCGAGCACGATGTCCGGTCGTCGGGGCTCGGTGACGGACAGTGGACACCGAGCGTCCATCCAGCCAGTCTTGGAACCAACGCCGCCATTGGCCAAGCGACGCTTCGTGCACGGCGGATTGCAGTAGCATTTTCCTACACCCAGTGTTCGCGCTGCTGTTCATCAACGATGGAAGTCGAGACGCACGTCGATAAAGACTGCAGCGCGCTTGGCAGCTTATTTCAATACATCGTCAATGACCTGAAGGTGAGCGAATGTTTTGAATCATGAAAGTTATGCATGCTGCAGCGCATGCAGCTTGCGCTTCGGCGATACTTAATATTTATTGTGTTTCACTATATGTGCTGATACATTATGAAAGGAAGGATTAATACTTTGTACCAAACGGTCCGGCGTAGTACCTGCGTGTGTCTGTAAAAGGCGAATTTTCGTACTATAATTTATTACTCAAAACGTCGTTTCTACTCGAATGGTTCATCCCTGTGCGTCCGCAATGTATTGAATGCTGTGCAGATCGGTGCTTCGTACATGTTGGAGCATTTTGCACCACACACTACGAATCGGCCTGACGCTGTGTTCGTATGAGATTGTAACACACTCTAAACAAGGTACTCCTAGTCAACATTCGTAAAGAAAGAACCGTCACTTTCTGTTGGGAAGCCTACTAAGTGGTCGTTTATATAAGGACGCCTGTAATTTTTATTTACCTTTTGCTTAATAACCAGTATTGTTTTCGTTAGTAATGTGTGGCTTCAAAAAAAAAACACAGATAAATGTGTGTACTATTACTTTCGCTGTAGTGCGTTGGCCTTGGCGTCAGAAATGTATACTTTAGGTAGTGGCTAGTTCATTTGTTAACGGTTCGTGCTACCACTATAACTGGTTTTTTGACGCACTTTGTCTCGTATACGTGTAGCCGTACAGAAGTTACAAAACAAAAACACCAGGTGACGAGAGAACTAAATGTTATTCGTACTTAGAAGTGACTCTGCGTATTTGTGTTGGCGTTCATCAACATCGTCATTACGAACGTCATGAATTGTGTGTGCGCTTGTTGGACCGCTGTTAGTTGCCTGTGTTCCCTAGTGACTTAGCAACTACACCAGGATACCAAGAAATAACCATCTTCGGGATCACAGAAGTTATTGCTTGTGCTTTGTAAGTTCTGTGATCTCAAGTTGCCTTGTTGTTGATAGCAGAGTAGTTCATGCATGCACCTGTGTACTGTTTTCGAAACGCCTACCTATTATGGGGCGTAGTTCCGCGTTTTTCAGTTACACCGTAAAAGCGGGCGCACGTGGGCGTGCCTGGCAAGGCTGTGTGAGGTGTGTGCTCGTTTACGCAATGTGCCGCGGTCTGAATGAGATTAGGCCAGCTCGCTTTCTGAGCAGGTGTCGAGGAGGATGCCGCCAAAGTGTGGACCGCGACGGCAGCTGTGAACCATTATGCACACGTGAAAAATAACAAAATATCATATCTGTATACAATGAGTGAATAAATGATGCGTTAATACTGTTAACTCCGTGTGGTAATACGAATCGCTTGCACTTGCCCGAAATGTATTAACAGATGTTTGGCATGCAATAAAGCATACATTCTTTGTGAAACGTGTTTGAGAACCCGCGCGAGAGTTTACTGTCAGGCTAGCTTGTACAGAATCGACCAAATCTAATGTGAATGCCTAATAACTTTAAAGCTGGTCAAACTAGAAAGGCTATTAAGCTTCACGAGGGAAAAGTCCTCCAAATGGCACCTTATCGTGTTGTCGATAAAACACAATAATTTTTTGCATTGTGCATTACACACCAGCTTCTGAGGTGTTCATCCTTGAGGTGTACGGCCCTGCAAAAGTATAACGGAAAGAAGCTATCTTTATTCTGTTGTGATTCGAACTAATTTTTCGTAGGGTACTGGGGCGTACTACCTGCCTGATGCTTCAAGGTGATTGCGTTGTAATAAGCGAATGTTTACTGGTTTAATGTCCCGAAGCGATTTCTTGTGGCTGATAAGACACCGGGTACGGTAGGTTGAGTAAACCCACGAACTTGTATGAAGCCGCAGCAGAACGCCGTAGCCATTGTGTTGACGCAGCTGTTACTTTGCTTGCATCTGTGAGGGAAACAACTTTATTGGGTCCACAATAGACGCTAGTTAAATCAGCGTCACCTGGCTGGGCCCACTCAAAAATGCAGTGGGCTGGGCCCACTGCATTTTTGACGAATTTTAATGGGTAGTGGATTGAGCAACACATACGAGGTGGTGGTGGGGGTTGGAAGAGGAGAAATACACCTAATTTCTGCAGCCCGGTCGGGAGCACGGCGCAGTGCCTTGAGACGAGGTACAAGGGACGCAATCCACGATCCGGCAGCTGTGCCAGCGCGTCCAATCTTGAAAAAAATAGCAAGTATAACGAATTATTTGAGGGTTGTCTTGGACCTTGCAGACGTTGTGTGTACTGAGGCAGCACGAAAAAAAAAAAGTGCGCTACTTGATCCACAGCAGTCCATTCACGTTAAAACGGCGAACAAAAAAAGGAATAAAAAAAAAACAACGTTGTTATTACGACTTTGTGTTTTCATAGCCGTGTGTGTGAGTAAAGCAATGGTCATTAATTTAACGCAATGTTAGAAAAAATTATGTGTGACTCACATCAGTGTATCGTATATCGTAAACTGGCGTGCTGCTACTTTCCAAGTTTCTCTTATTAGTCTTCAAGGTATATTACGCGTCAAGTTTTGTTTCGCGTTTTCCAAAAAAAAAAAAAAATGTTTTTCTACCCATGAGTTAGTAATGTAGATGGCGTAACACAATGATTTTATCAGCATTTGATAAGAAATGCGCGCACTGCTTTTGTCTTTACACGTCGTAGGGGTCTATATTGGTTACGTTGCTCGGCTACTGACCCGAATTTTGCCGGATCGAACCCCGGGCGCGGCGGCTGCATTTTCGACGGGAGGCCGCATACTAGAGGCCCGTATACAAAGGTTTAGCGCTTGTGTTCCGTGTGCTCCGTCTTGTGATCGTTTTGCCTCGTGGCCGTTTCGTAATTATGAACCCTTACCAACAAAAGCAGTTGTCAGCTCTTCTAAACGTTTAGGTGCACGTTAAGGAACCCCAGGGTGGTCGGAATTCCCAGAGCCCTTGACGACCCGGTGCCTCATAACGACGCCGTGATTTAGACATGTATAACCCCCAAAATTATTTATCCGGCCGCCTTCGGCAAGACTTGCTCGCTCAGTGGCGTGGTTCTTGATTTGTGGGGACCAACTTGGTTGCGCAGTGACGGAATTCGCGTTGTAAAATAACGCCGGAGTCGCTCGATACGTTGCGCACGGCGGATATCTCTTGAGGCCAGAAAACCGAAATGCGTGCGCTTTTGCATTGAGGCAGTACCGCTGTTTCCGTTTGCGAAGTTACGACAAACGAGTGCAGCACAGCTGCGCCGATAAGCGCGTCCGGCTGGTCGCGACCAAGGCTACCACGTGTTGCCCCATCGCGCATCGGTTGGCGGCGAACTACGGCCGTAGCGCTTACATGAAATGTCATGACGGGACTTTTGTTTTGATAACGGCCGTCTCGAGTGTGGCTCTTTATTGTGGGCCCCTGAAGCCGCACGGCGGTATGCGGTCGAAATGGGTCGCGGCAGACCATTTCGGGAGCCCATTGGGAACCGGAATGGGCTGCCGCGAGAACCGGCGCACCAGTCATTGTGCTGCCGGCGAGACTCCTCCAGTGGAGAGCAGCAGACACCGCTTCCGGCCAGTGTGCGTCTCGCCGCGTCGTGACCTTCTCGCGAGACGACCCTGTTGTCGCGGTGTTGTGCTCGTCCGTGGCATTGCGGTCGAACTGTTCACGTGGTGCGTTCGCGCTGTTTTACGTGCCAAAAGCACAATATCACTATGAGTGAAGGGCTCCGGGAAATTTTACGATCTGGTGTTTTTCAACGTGCACTGACATCGCACAGTGCTCGGGCTCCTACCGTTTCGCCTTCATCGAGATGCCGGGGTTGGACGTTCGGGTCAGCAGCCGAGCCCCGCAGCCTAATTATGACTTTATGGTTATTGTGCAAGGTCAGAAAGCGACAAGCTGCGGCCACTGCGTTTGCGTTGCCTGTGCCCTGCTGCGTAATCACTGAGGATTAGTTGTTTGTTGCCCCGTAATTTGCTAGCCGTGGTAGCAGGTCTAGGGCACGGGTTCGATTCCGAGCCACAGCGGCCGCGCGGATGGAAAGCAAAAACGTCGGTGTACTTCAGATGCGGGTTATAAGGAACCCGAGGAGGTCGCGATTGTTCCGGATTTCCCTTACGTCAAGCGTGTCGTATTTCTCGGTACTTATACAGAAGTACTCGGAGTACTTTTTTTTTTTTTTTGCGAAGCCTTTCAGTAGATTATTCACTATAATTTTGTGAGCCGCTTGTCAGAGTTTGTGGTTACGGTAAAACTGCATTAATGCCATGCGCTCTTCCTGCCCTTCTGCATGGGCTGCAGGCTCGCGCTTTTTTTCACTGTCTCTGGCATTTGCTGATGATTTACAAATCGGCTGTGCTATTAGGGCGCACTCTCCGTAGCGCGAGTTGGGCAGCGCTGCAGAAATACGCGTACAACGATATTGGCGAATGCAGCTTTTCGCACATTCATGCCGACACATTAACGAGAGCGGCTGCACGCATCCAACGTGTTTCCCAAAGCGGGAGCGGCAGGTGTGTATTGCTTAGTTATCATACGCTTTACCTAGGTTTCGTACGCTTTACCTTCTATAAACCTGGTGAAATCAATTGCGTCCCGCACTGCGACCGCTGTGCTTGTTAATTTCCCTGTAGGGATTCGATCCCAATTATATATATTTATAGAATTATATAAGGTCGAGTATATGACCGTACATAGTCTGCACGAGTTATGTCTGTCTTTGTAGAGTGAATTCGCACGATGAGCGCGCAGTTTTCGTGCTTCGCGCCTGTAGAGATGGCTCCAAGGGAAGGAGGGGGGGGGGGGGGGGGGCGCATCCGCCTTTTGCCAGGATCATCTGTGGCTGGTTTTACTTCCCGTTCGTGAGACCATTTGCGAGGTCACTATCAGCGAGAAAAGAAGAAAGGTAATGACATAAGGCGTCGACTGAGCATGCACTAACATTCCTATATATGTGGTTTAAGGGGGTGCGAAGCACAATATAGCCCCAAATGGTTACCGTGCTCAGTGGTTGATTGCTGAGCAATAACCCCTCAATTGCCATAGCGATTTTGTGTCGCAATGGTTGCCGCGAACTCGCCAGCGTGTAAAACTTCTCACCAGATGTTTGTACCAGACATTGTTCGTGTGTTTATATTATCCCTGCCCCCCCCCCCCCCCTTTTTTTTTGAAATGGTCGAGTCCACCTTATTCACATCCTTGCACTTAGCCTACTTGGCTACCTCATGTTGTCCGAGACAGATATAATTCTGCTCCGCAAAGTACCCATAACAAAACATTGTATTCAGCATTCTTTAATACCCAAGTAAGCACGTATATCCGGTAGGCATACGACGAGACGTACATTTTGGATATTTCGGACATCCATCAGATGTCCACGAATGTACACTGTATGTCATCACATGTACAAAGGTGACAAATTTGCACGTTCGCTCGACATCTATCTAGGACAGCCAACATGGACATTGACAGGCCCTTCAAAGGATATATATATATATATACACACACACACACACACACACACACACACACACACACACTCTACCACTGAGCTACCACGGCGGCTATCCTCCCAGCCACTTTATTGGGTTTATATGTGAATTTAAGCGCGGGAGTGTCAGTCAGGGCTATCTGTAGCCATGGCGGCGAGTGTGGCACACTCTTCACGAGCCTGTATGGCGGCACGTAGCATGTAAACTTATTACGAGCTGGCAGCTGACCAATAGTCCCTCGTATACAACCTACGGCACCAAGTCTGCCAGTACGAGACCCTCGTTAATGAATAAGGGAAAGAAGTGTATACTTAAGGGCTCGTTTTTGTGTCACAACACAGAAAAATGAGCCCTTAGGTATACAATTCTTTCCCTTATATATATATATATATATATGTAATGTTTGTGTGCATATAGCTAAGCCTTTCATGTGAACAACGTACACACAGCCTACTCGGAGGCCCGCCTTTTTTCCGCGGGAGCTTTTCTGGTGCAAATTAATTTAAAACAAAATGGAGTCCACATGGGCTTTCAAAAACAATCGAAACTTTATTATCAACATATATCAAGGCTAAGAAGCACATAACTCGCAGTCCGCAGCCGCGATTGTGAAAGTGTGTACAAGTGTCTTACAAGATTTCAGTGTTCAATGCTCTTCCGCCTTCAATCGCCATGACTTCTTAGGCGGCAGCAATTGCTTCTTTATGGGTTTATTAAATTAATAGCAAGAAACCTAACTCGCACGTGTTTATGACAATGTTATTCTAGTAACCGCAATACATACATACAGACAAGCACAGGAGAACTAATGGGTGCAGCGTATGCTTCTAAAGAAGTTGTACAGGCACTGACCACGTGCTCGTCTTAAATTGGTTAATAGCAAGGAATATGCAAGCAAATGAAGAGCTTGAAACATGCACGTATTAGCAGGGCTTATGCAAGTGATCGACAATAGTTGACGCATGCTAAGAACAGATAAATCTCCGATATGAGACGTAAAGAACAGATATGTAACACGTGGTTTGATCTGTACCGTGCGAGTGAGTGGGGTTGCTGCTGCTTGCCGTGGTAATCTCTGCCAAAGACAGTGGTAGGCTCGTGCCGCATTTCGGCGTTTCTTGTAAAAAAGTCATCTTTTGTAACTTTGCATGTTGCTGTTGATGTGCACATGGGCACACTTGAGAAAAAAAAAATCTGCCTTCTGCCTCTAGGAGACCGACTAAGCGTACATACGTGCGATGTGACACGAACACCCTGCCTTTCCGTGTGCCTTCCCTCAGTGCGTGCCGCTGGTCAAGCAGGTTTCGGGACAATAGGCACAATGACGCGCATTTTCTCCCAACACATCCAGAGGGGCACTGCTAGCATGACGCGTACGTTCGAGGAATCTGAGCAACTGTGGTGCACCGCTTGTTGAAAGGCTGGCACATGGAAGTTTGCTTACATGATGAGTGCTATGACGTGCTCGATCCGCATTTTTGTTAGTTCACATGCGATAATGATAACACTAAATACATTCTTTCTTTTGACACACGATACGTATATTGAATCAACCAGATTGTTTTGCCTCAGGAAGCAAAATTATTTAGCATCCTGGTATCAAATGCGTGTGCCGAAATTTGAATGAATTTCATAGCAGTCTATTTGATGAAATTCTACAATATTGTCACCTGGGATTCTGCAGATCTTTATATATTTCCACTACATTCTAATTTTACAATAATTAATTAGCAAATGCACATATCCTTGTCATGTCCTTATATGAACAGCCAGTCAACGTTCAAACAGGATGTCCGGTCGGACATTCAGTTCAGACGGTCAGAGAACAGCCATACGGGGCATGGATTTTTACAGTACGTTCATTGGCTATCCGTGTTAGATATTCATACAGCCGGACATCAGTATTCAGAATGCACAGACAGCGGATATCCGTGGTTACTTGAATATGGCGGTCTGTCCAAAATTGCGAGTCGCACTAAAATTATATCCACTTTGGCAATATAGAGTGAATTTAAAGTAGTAATTCATTGTGGTGTTGGACAGAGTGCATGCACTCCGCATATAATATTTAATCTGAAAACGGGGAACTGGTCAAATCACTACAAAAATAAAAAATATTAGACCTCAGCAAGGCCGTAGGCAGAATTTTTTTTTTTGGGGTACAAGAAGGAGCGAGCACCTTTTGATTTGGAAGGGGGCATCCCCTTACAATGGTCATTTTTCGCTCTGTATGCCATTACAAAAAAAAAAAGAGAAAAAAAAAAACGGGTGGGGGCACGGGCCCGGTGTGCCACCCCCAGGCTACGCAACTGAAACTTGCCCATGCCAGTAATCGCCCTTAGCTGTGAAACAATAATTTCAATAACAATCAATCGCTCAACAATAATCTCCAAGTATTCTTTCCTGGTGTGAGCGGTCGAGCATGCAGTTGAATGTCAGTAAAACAGTGTATATGTCAATAACTAGAAAGAACTCTAAAAAACTTTCTTTTCGGTACAAGCTGGGTTCCGAAATGCTTGCAGAAGTGAAGGAGTACAAGTACCTGGGAATCACAATAACAAACAACCTTAATTGGAATACGCATATTACCAGCATATGCAACTCTTCGTTCAGAAAACTTTGTTTTCTCAGACATACACTAAAGGATGCACCCTCTAGTACAAGGTTAATGGCTTATACATCACTAATTCATTGCCGATTCCACGTCTTCGTAGAAGCTTTCAACTGAGGCGTCATCATGGCTGGATGTAGGCGCGTAAACCTGTACCACCTTTATCTTGTATCTCTTATTCAGTTTAATTACGATACTTACCACCCTCTCATTAATGCTATAGTATTCCTCTATGTTGCCAGGTATGTTTCTGTGAATTAGGAACCCCACTCCCAGTTCTCTTCTCTCAGCCAAGCCCCGATAGCAAAGGACGTGCCCATTCTGTAGCACCGTATAGGCCTCATCTGTCCTCCTAACCTCACTGAGCCCTATTATATCCCATTTAACACCTTCTAGCTCCTCGAATAGTATAGCTAGACTTCCCTCACTAGATAAGGTTCTAGTGTTAAACGTTGCCAAGTTCAGGTTCCAATGGCGGCCTGTCCGGATCCAGAGATTCTTAGCACCCTCTGCTGCGTTGCAGATCTGACCACCGCCGTGTTCAGTTGCTTCGCAGCTGCTGGGGACTGAGGGCCGTGAGTTATTTGACGTATGCATGTGGGAGGTAGTGGCCAGATACTGCACCAGGGTGGCCAATCCTTCTCTGGTAAGGGAGTGCGTTCCCGGCGGTGGTTACCGGTGAGGCCGCACCCCAGGCCTCGTAATGCAGTTCCATCACCACGCAGGCTTTTTTTTATTCGGTTGGGAACTGCGCGGCACCGGGATTTGAACCACGGACCTTTTGCATGCGGGGCGGATGCTCTAACCACTACGCCATCGCTGCTTGACTTGCCTACAGTATACACCTCACTTACTTTCACATGAGAAAAAAAAAATCAGCAATGAGTAAGGTAAAAACACAGTATACAATACTGATGGGAGACTTTAATGCAAAGGTAGGGAAAAAGCATGCTGGAGACCAGGCAGCAGGAGATTATGGCATCGGTACTAGAAACGCCAGAGGAGAGCTACTAGTAGAATTCGCAGAACGCAATAATTTACGGATTTTGAATACCTTCTACCAAAAACGAGGAAACCGCAAGTGGACATGGAGGAGCCCTAATGGCGAAAATGAGAACGAAATAGACTTTATAATGAGTGCACACCCAGGCATCGTGCAGGATGTGGAAGTGGTTGGCAAGGTACGATGCAGTGACCATAGAATGGTACGGTCTCGAATTCGCCTAGACTTGAAAAACGAACGACAGAAACTGATACGCAAGAAGCCAATCAATGAGCTAGCACTGAGAGGGAAAGTACAGGAATTCAGAGTGTCGCTGCAGAACAGGTACTCGGCTCTTAGTGAGGAAACCAACCTTAGCGTAAATACAATGAATGATAATCTGACGAGTATTATTACGGAGTGTGCAGTGGAAGTTGAGGCAGGGTAGTTAGACAGGACACTGGCAAGCTTTCCCAGGAAACGAAGAACCTAATTAAGAAGCGTCAAATCATGAAAGTGTCAAGTACAACAGACAAGATAGAACTGGCAGAGCTTTCGAAGTTGATTAATAGACGTAAGGTATGCGATGTAAGAAGGTATAACATGGAGAGAATTGAACACGCTCTGAAAAACGGAGGAAGCGTCAAAGCAGTGAAGAGGAAACTTGGGATAGGCAAAAATCGGATGTATGCACTAAGGGACAAAGAAGGCAAAATAACTACCAATATGGATAGGATAGTTAAAATAGCGGAGGAGTTTTACAGAGATCTGTACAGTAGCCGAGACAACCAGGACCTTAATACTATAAGAACTAGCAGTAATCCAGATCACACCCCATCAGTAATTATAGAAGTCAGAAAAGCTTTGGAGAGCATGCAAAGAGGCAAAGCTGCTGGTGAGGATCAGGTAACATCAGATCTGCTGAAAGATGGAGGACAGATTGTGTTGGAAAAACTAGCCACCCTGTTTACGAGGTGTCTCCTGACGGGAAGAGTACCAGAGTCTTGGAAGAACGCTAACATCATCTTAATACATAAGAAAGGAAATGACAAGGACTTGAAGAATTACAGGCCGATTAGCTTGCTCTCTGTAGTATACAAGCTATTTACAAAAGTAATTGCTAACAGAGTAAAGAAAATATTATAATTCAATCAACAAAAGGAACAAGCAGGATTTCGAACAGGCTACTCAACAATCGACCACATTCATACTATCAATCAGGTAATAGAGAAATGCTCAGAATATAACCAACCATTATACATAGCCTTCATAAATTACAAGAAGGCGTTTGATTCAGTAGAAATATCAGCCGTCATGCAGACGCTGCGGAATCAGGGCGTAGATGAAGTATATATAAACATCCTAGAATAAATCTACAGGGGATCAACTGCTACCATAGTGCTTCATAAAGAAAGCAACAGAATACCAATCAAGAAGGGTGTAAGGCAGGGGGTCACAATCTCCCCAATGCTATTTACCGCGTGCTTACAGGAGGTTTTCAGAAACCTAGAATGGGAACAGTTAGGGATAAGAGTTAATGGAGAGTACCTTAGTAACCTGCGTTTCGCCGATGACATAGCATTGCTGAGTAACTCAGGGGACGAATTGCAACTCATGATTACGGAGTTAGACAAGGAGAGCAGAAAGGTGGGTCTTAAAATGAATCTGCAGAAAACGAAAGTAATGTACAACAACCTCGGAAAAGAGCAGCGCTGCGAGATAGGTAATAATGCACTTCAAGTTGTAAAAGATTATGTCTACTTAGGCCAGGTAATAACAGCGGAGCCGAACCACGGGATTGAAATAACTAAAAGAATAAGAATGGGGTGGAGCACATTTGGCAAGCACTCTCAAATTATGACAGGTAGATTGCCACTATCCCTCAAGAGGAAGGTATATAACAGCTGTATCTTGCCGGTACTTAGCTACGGAGCAGAAACCTGGAGACTTACAAAGAGGGTTCAGCTTAAATTGAGGACGACGCAGCGAGCAATGGAAAGAAAAATGGTAGGTGTAACCTTAAGAGACAAGAAGAGAGCAGAGTGGATTAGGGAACAAACGGGGGTTAAGGATATCATAGCTGAAATCAAGAAGAAGAAATGGACATGGGCAGGGCATGTAGCGCGTAGACAGGATAACCGCTGGTCATTAAGGGTAACTGACTGGATTCCCAGAGAAGGGAAGCGGGTTAGGGGGAGACAGAAGGTTAGGTGGGCAGATGAGATTAAGAAGTTTGCGGGTATAAATTGGCAGCAGCAAGCACAGGACCGGGTTAACTGGCAGAACATGGGAGAGGCCTTTGTCCTGCAGTGGACGTAATCAGGCTGATGATGATGATGATGACATCACTAATTTGGCCTAAACTCGAATACGCCAGCATTGTCTGGTATCCGTACACAAAAATTAATATCGATAGACTGGAAATGATTCAACGTAAGGCTGTTAGGTTCATTTATTTTAAATATCTTAGTGACTTTCTCTAGTTTAATGATGGAGAATAGTATTCAAACACTACACCTGCGCAGAAAAATACAGACTAAAATTCCTGTTTGCACTGAAAAATAAACTCTTTGCCATAAACCAAAGTCCTTATTTATTGTCGCTTACTGCTCGAACAGCACGGCATTGTCATGCTGACTCTCTAACACCCTATCGGACACTCACTAATCTTTTCAAATATTCCATCTTCCCACAAACTATCACCGACTGGAACAACCTACCATTTCCCCCCTTATATAATGACGATTTCTTAGAACATGTTACTATTTGAACTTCTGACCATGATGTACCAATTTTTATAGCTTTATTAATGTTATCCTTCTGTTCCTTGATCTTTAGTTTAAAAAGCCAATGTCACTTGCCTTATCTCATACCTCTTTGTGTAAACATGTCTGACCTGCTTTTACCACATTGTCTTATTTGAGTGTGTGAAAACTTTTCGTTTGATGTTACTACTTTTGTTGCTTCACCTTGACTTATCTCTTTTAAAGAAGTTATGTAGTTTTTGCATTATTTTATACTGCAGTTTCTTTTGTACACATGCCAGTGTTATTTTTTTGCTGAGTATGCGATTTCTCTGCCTTTATTTGCTTTGTTTGTGTCCTTTTGCCCTTCCCGTTTGGGCGCCTGTTTGGGCCTGCAGTATTTTACAAATAAAATAAAAATAAAAAGCACACTAAAGGGGTGCTTATATGCAGCTGTCACCGAGCTGACAAGTTTACTTTGCTTCTTTTGATTATATTAATCAAGAAGTGGGGCTCTGTCGCAACAATGCAGCTGAACTGTGAACGCCGAGATCCTGCATCTTATTTGATTCTGTGCTCATGCAGCCATTCGTTGCATTTGCCAGTCTGACCACTGTCTTTTGCAGTTCTCTTCGTTCTTTCCTGTATCCTAGCCCCCACTCCCCCCCCCCTTAAACAAAAAACTATGTATTTTGCTAAACACGACCATTTTGTCAGCAAATTAAGAGCGCTTCGCCTTGTGGGCATCTACAAACGAACTCTATGATTACACTTCCAGTGAATGTTTAGTATATCCAATATTGGGTACCTGCGAAGAATTCTGGGTGGTGCTATATTATAATGGCAACATGCATAAACAGTGGTGGTCAGGGTTGCCTCTGGTGGGTACTTTTCGCCAAATTGACGAACTTGAGAGGCCTGTGGCATCCTAAAATTACGAAAGGCGACATGACGAATTTTTGCTGATTTTCGACTTGGGTCTCGATGGAGTTATGCATTGTATACACAGTGTCTCGAAAAGGAATGGGCGACAATGTTTTTTTTCTATTTTTTATGTTTTATACCCACCAGTAGAAGGAACACTATGCGCTCAATTCAGTACATCTGTCCTCGTGTGTGTCTCCTAATTCACTTCGATCCTGGAGACACTGGCGCCCTGGTGCGTCCTCCAGTAATCTCCCAGCAATTCAGGTCAGTGGACAGCTTCGCGTGCTTTAAGGGGGTGACTGCGATTTTAGGTGCTTTAAGCGTCTTCAAAGTTTTGCGTATGAAATGGATATATGTGTGACTGTTAGGCGACGCGTTCCGACCATAGCTTAACTTGTCGTGAATAGCTTGTCGACTGATGTAGTACCCCCTAATTCGGTATGTCGAGTTTGTTATTAACATACTTTTAAGGCGGGCCGAGAAGTTGGGCATATTTGAGCAGCCTTCAGAAACTACAGTGAGGCGAATTCATAGCGCAAGTGTTACCACACATAAAGCACGGTGCAGGCATTTCCATGGTTATGCAGCACTTTCGAATTTATTTTTCCGTTGCTTTGTAACTATGTTCCTCGATTATTGCACTGATGATTACACTGCAGCGGAATTCTATAAATCTGCACGATGTCCTTCTTTTGTAGCAACTGTTTCATCCTGTATTCGCTACAACTGAAACCATCACAAGCTTTTGTTATGAGACGCATACATTCAGGGTTGCTGCTAGTGCATGCGTGTCCCTTCTCAGCGTGCCCATGATGAAGCGGGTGATGGAACTGGCATTTAAATACATCATTATAATTGAGGATTTATGGATGGTCCAGTACTCCACCGGGCTATACATAACTTAAAATTTTTAGGCATGCCACACGTATATAGGGGCGACTTTTCTGGCGAAAGTTGAAGAAAAATGGCGACTTTTGGCGACTTTTCGCTCGTCGTTTAACGAATTTCAGTCGAAACTCAGTGGCAACCCTGTTGGCCGTGCATGAAATCCTTAGCCAAGCTCTTGAAAAATATCCCTGGCCAGCGCCATGGTGGGCTCTGCCCCCATGCATGATGTAGCCTAAAGAAGTTCCGAGCCCCCCCCCCCCCCCCCCACCTCGTACTCGCCGCATATAAATTCTGATACCTCGCTGATGCCGGTTTCTATGTGTTGTGTATCTTTCGCTGAATAGGAAATACACATAGCTATTCTTTGTAGTTCAGTTTTGCCACACTGATTGCCAATACCGCATAGATTTACAGCCTGTATCCCTAAACAGGCTAACATCCAAATTCCTTCATAAGTGAAGATGTCTTAGAGCATGGGGTCTACTTCGGTGATGGAGCGTTGTTCGTGAAATGATGCTAACGTCGTTTAAATAATATAATTATCACACGTATGATCTAGTCGACGGCCACCGCTAATTCTTTATAACTTGTTCAAAAACAATAAGTCTTTGCCTCGGCATCAGTGTCATAAAACTTTCTGGAGGTACGCGATATGCATTATGCAATATGTTCACTCCACTGGGTCGGCGGTACCTGGCTCCTGGCGCACCGTATATCTATACGCACCGCAGCCAGCTAGCTGAAAGCACGCCAAGTACCGGCGCCACCAAGTGTGTACGCCGTGCATGCGAATAAGGTTCGCGATTCTTGCTCAGTGCGTGGAATAATATATCTGCAATAATGCCGTATGCGCATTGCCAGGTAGTTTTTTTTTTCTCCCTTCTCCCAGGAAGGAGTGTGTGAACTGTGGCATAAGAGCAACGCGAAAATGAAAGAATGACGCACAAAAGCTGGTGTGCATGTGTCGCCACCATGTAGCTCTTCTTTCGTCGAGACTCGTGATGCAGTGCTCTCCCTTCGGTGTGTATATTTACTTGGAGAGGGCTGCGGCGCGCACCAACGCCGACTAAATTTCAAGGCCGGAAGGCTGCCGCAGTGACGTCAGAGGTTGGGGGCCCTGTTGCCCAACTGAGCAAGCTCAGTAGGACTTTTTTTCCCACATCTTTTATTCGGCCCAATCTAGCCGCAGCAGCTGCGAGAGCGGGAGCGTTGGTTCTCCTAAAACGTGAACGAAACACAGGCTTTCCGCTGCGTTCGCGGCGCAACTGCGCCCCCACCCTCTGACGTCACTGCGGCAGCCTTTCGGCCTTGAAATTTGCCTTGCGCGCACGCGGCATCACGTGGCGCATGCATCCGCAGAGGTCCTCTGAGCTTCTAGAATTTCGCTGCCGGTGCCCGTCGTCTTTTCTCTCTCGCTGTGCTCTCTGACGTGCCCCGCCGCGGTGGTCTAGTGGCTAAGGCACTCGGCTGCTGACCCGTAGGTCGTGGAATCGAGTCTCGGCTGCGGCGGCTGCACTTCCGATGGAGGCGGAAACGTTGTAGGCCCGTGTGCTCAGATTTGGGTGCACGTTAAAGAACCCCAGGTGGTCGAAATTTCCGGAGCCCTCCACTACGGCGTCTCTCATAATCTTATGGTGGTTTTGGGACGTTAAAGCCCACAAATTAATCAATCAATTAACCATTGACGTGCAATAAATTAAAAAGTGGAGAGAGGGCTGCCCCCCTCCTTCCGATCTTAGTGCGTTCTCCCACAATCCTAACAAGCCTTGTACTCTTTGCAGAAAATAACCCATTACAATTACTTCTTCTAAATGTAATTCATTACAAAAGTAACTGAGCAATTACAGAAGTATAATTGATTAATTTTGAGTTACTTTCCTTCAAAGCATCATTGCAGTAACTTCAAAAGCACAAGTCTTGACCCCATTCGCTGTTCAGGTTTACGTGCTTGCCCATGCATGCAGGGCCAGCGCGTCTCTTGGCGAGCTAGAGAAAGCTTTCTTTCTTGCTGTTGCTGTGTCGTCAGAACGCTCGCTAGGACGCTAATCAATGTATTAAAATGATTGTTGACATCTCATCAATCGCCATCACAATTTGAATGTAGGGATTGGTGAGCCATTCGAACGAGCTCTGTCGCGCTTTCATGGACGTGGGAGGTTCGCAAATGGAGCTTTCACTCGTGTGCGCGCATGTGCCATTGTTTTGCAAGTGATTAACACGATAGCGTTGAAGAGGTCGTCCAGAAGAAATTATGGTGTCGGTGTCGTTTTCTGGGTGGCAAGTATAAGTGTTCTATGCCGCTGATCCTCGCCAGTACTTTGAGAATGGCTGTACTTCAGAAGAAAGCAGGACACCGCGCTTGTCCTGTGTTCTTGCAATGTCTCCCTTATCAAATGCGTTACCGTCGTACTTGAAACTGTTTCGAAAAGAAAAAAAAAAAGCGAACAAAAAGTGTGCATGAGTCGCGTTAACACGTCCAATATTGCGTGACAAAAGCCTAGAATCTGACCACGCGTCGCACCACGTGAATTGCGTTCAGACATGATTGACCATCTTCTTTAGTAACCGCATCGGCAAATTAGTGCGCGTATCGCCTTACGGATGCGCAGTGCAGTGGTGGTCCAAGTGTGCCATTTGCCATGTAATACTATTTCTCTGCGCCAAAGCTCACCGACTGTTCCGACTGGTTGCGCGGCAGTGGGATGTTTCTGGCTAGAAATATTCCATGTCTGGCACCAAACACACCAACAAGCTTCTTTCCCACAGGGGCGCAGAAACCATTCTCCTCCCGTTCTTCGCGGATGATTTTTTTTTCTTTTTTTCCGTTTTGTATTCGGCCAGAATTTTTCCTCTGACTCATATCGGAGATATCGGCGCCGCTTCGTTCTTGTTTGATCTCCGATGTTGACGGTTCAACATTTTTTTTTTTACTGTTAGCTCGTTTGTCATGATCACGAACTAGCGATGATACGGAGGCAAGTGTTCTCTTTTATTGCTGATAAGAATGCGTGGATGTAATGAAGTCACGCAGGTCATGCTGTATTTCTTTATTTTTTACGTATTCTGCTTTCCATACCTCTTCATTACTTCAGGGTGGGAGGTGTGGGCTGGTTTGGAATGGTCACGTACTTTTGTGTAATTGTTTTTGCCTGTAAACCTTTTTTTTTCGTCGCCATATTGCCTAGCGGACGACGCCGTCTCTGCTCTTGCAACCCACCATGGCTACAGCGAAGCTTCGCGCATGGGGCCTATAGCCACCATACTTCGCGCGTTTGCACGGCTGCAATTGCAAACTTTCTTCTTGCAAACTGCTAACTCTCTTGTTTTCCTTTTTTTTTTTACTGTTGGGCTTTCATATCTCATATCGTCTACGTTACATCCCGCTTTCTTGCGAAAGTTGTAACTCCGCGACAAAAATCTCGTCGCGTCCTTTTCCTGTGATGTTCGTTCAACGTCTGGGCTTCACCAGGCCGGGGCGGAGCACAAATTAAATCTATAGAGGATGCTGGTTACCCCGCTGCGAAGTGGGCGAATTCTCGTCCGTGCTAATAACATTGCATAAACTGCAGCGATCACCTCCTTGAGCGGCGCTGCCCGGCCAATCGTATAGACCACGCATATCGTATTTAAATATAATGATAAAAGGAAGCGAAAACAACACCGGTAGCTACACAGGAATCGCGAGTCGTGCTAAAATATGTTTCGCACTTTACCGGACAGGGTCGTACTTGTCCGCTTGTGTTTGTTCGCCCATCCGGCCGTATACGATTGTCATTTGACTTCGCGGAACACTGGGTATAAGAACAAACCTCATAAGCGCGAAAATGCACGCGACAGCGACGAGCGACGCTGTGAGCGACGAAACGGGGCGTTCGCGCGACGTGTCGCGTGCTCGTTTTCGCGCGATCTCTCGGTTCTCCAGATTTGGAAACCGTCGCTCATCGCCCGGAAGTGCTGGGCTCAAGCAGCCAATAGCGAAAAACCGGAAAAAACAAAGACCACATAGGTACACGTAACCCTGTCCGAGTCACGTATGCGTCACAATAACGCAATGTTTACGCATGTGCATATGAAAAAAGTGCTGCAAGGCATTCATAAACACTTTCCGGCCCATTACACAACAATATATCTTATTTTTAAATTGCATACCGCTCGCTACGCGCCTTTCTTGTTGCGAGTAGACGGCCTCATGCCAGCAACAGTGAAGTTCGCTCGCCGAAGCCGTCGCGTGAATGAGGTTTGCCTGCGCCAGTGACTGATTGCGCGAAGACGATCTACGTCGCACCGCTCGTCGCTATCGCGTGCATTTTCGCGCTTATGAGGTTTGGGCCATAGTTTGGACATATTGTGGCATTTGCCGATTTAGAGCTTGTAACGTAGCACAAACGATGTGCCCTTAAGAATCCGCAGCCGAAAACACTCAGCGTTTGGTGATGCACGTCGCGCATAGGTACTTATTCAGACAGCAGTTATATTCCTGCTTTTTCTATATCTGTTAGAACTACTAAAAACAAAAAACAGCACAGTGGTTTCTTGTTCGTCTTTCTCTGGCTGACATCGTAATAGGAGAGATCTGCAGGTCTATCTAAAACATGCGAAAATTGTTCGACAACGCCACTTATACGAACACCAGCCAGTGCACTATAGCCATGAGCGCCGTGGCCAGAAAGGAGGAGAGCACTGGCTGCCAGACCGGTTCTGATTTAACGGTCTTAAATGAATCAGAAAACGAAGTGCATTGTGTGATAAAATATTAGAGTAAGTTATTTTTCGGGAATGCGTCTTTTGTGACCACCAGAATGAGTGCTGCGGGGAAGGCGATGAGTGCATGAAAAGCTTATTTTAAGCGTATACACTCTGACAAATTAATAACGTGAGTTGAGACGTGATTGGGATCGCTCCGCAGCCAGCATTCATCACGCCACAAAGGAGGATTTCGGCATTTCTTCCCGAGGATGCCAAGTGTTATTTGGATTGTGATTTGTGTGAAGACAGCTTGATAAGTCACTGGAGGGAGGGGGGCGGGGGGGGTGCGTAAAACATTAGTGCGACCTCATGCGCAATTTGTGGATGTGTAAATGAGAAATGTCGAAGGGGATGATTTTCTACTGAACACGCATGCCTTGAGCATCGAATCGTTGCGACACGTGCCAGAACGAAATTATTGAGGATACATTCGCTGCTGCTTTGTGCTATTCGATCCCGTTCCTGCCGCGATAAAGTTTTTTCACTTCATTCGCGGAGGTTGTATACTGTCCGAGACATCGGCCGTAAATAATAAGCATTTCTGGAAAGAACGTTGGTGCTGTGTCGCGACGATGGAGCAGTCCCGGATTTGTCTTCTTGTTTGCCGAGAACGTCCTCTACCTGTGTGTCCGATGCCTCGGGTGTTACCCACTTGTCTGCCTCACACCAGTTACGTTGACAGCTTCCATTGAGGGTGCGTTTTACACACTAGGCTGGCGGGCACGGTCCGATGAGGCTGCATAAAAGTACGCGAACAAGGGCATACATATGGCTTTTCAGAAAGGCGAATATAATAGAAAACGCGTGTCCTTGCTTTGGTCTGATATAGTTCGTACAATGAAAAGGTCCGTTCCCGCACTTCGAGTGCGAGGCTTCCCACACCGAGTACCCCAGTTGCGGTAGCAGGCCATTATCTTCCGCATAAGAGCGCGATGTTATTCGCGGTGTCGCGGAAAATTGCTACCTGTATTGTGTCGTATAGTGCGCGGTAGCTGCATTTCTTTCGTCGCTTCGCGAGGCCAGTTGTGCGTGTCTGAAGGGTCGGTGGGACATTCTCGTCTGGTGGCCTCGGCTACTCGTGCTGGTGGCTGCAGTTTTAGGAACAGTCTGGCGCTGCTTTCTGCATCTTTTCGCGGGCCCGTCAGTCCGCGCTGCCGCTTTGTTTGCAGGCTGCCCCGCACGTAGCGGCTGCGGCCCATGTCGGGAACGCATCTCCACCGGGCACTGAACGCAGCGTTTGTTATGGTAAGGGCAGTCTGCGCGGGCGGCCTCCGCTGGTGATGCTTGCCCTCGCGCGGGCGCTTGCTCGGGGATATGATGCATGCGTGCGCCGGAATCCGATGGCTTCGTCGTTGCTGCATGCACGCAGGAAAGGCTTCACAAGGAACTGTTTTAAGGGTGCGCGTGTTTATCGAGTATTCGCCGTTGCGGCTTCGATCCTGGCAGCGATGACAGATGTGGGGGCTAGATGCTAGAAACACTCGTCTTCTATGGGCACGTGAAAAAAAAAAAAACTCAAATTATCAAAATTAGTACGACACAGTGTGGTCGTGGTTCTGATAGCGAATATTCGAGCTTCGAAATTGAATCGAATATTCGACTTTCGTATAGTTATACTATTGGAAGTGTCGAATAATTTGAGTGCACGAAAATCTGCACCCCCATGAAGCCCAGTGGTGTTACTAGGTTTGAGTCGGACGGCCATAACGAATGCCAGCGTCGTTGCAGTAGGTGTTTTAAAAGTTTCACCCGATATTCTGGGTCGACAGGGATCTCATGGCTCTAGCAACGAAGTTCAGGGAAGTCTGGGAGATGGTAGGACGGGCTACTAGCGTAAAAATGAATAATTATAACCAGGACGCCGAGTTCAAGCCTCACGGTGAGAGTAGTAAAAAAAAAACATCAACGGGTCCCCGATACTTAGAAAGGATGATCATTTGATATTTAGAAAAAAAAACATATGAAGATGCACATTATTCAGGTATCGCCGAAATTGCTTTACAATACCTTTCCTTTCCTGCTTCTGAGGTGCCCAGTCAGCGAATATTTTCAACTGTAAGAAACGCCGTAACATCGCGTTGAGAGAAACTGTAGCTGAGTCATATGCAGCAGTTTGTGCTTCTACTGACTGACATCCGCACGTTTTCAAATGCACATTATGTACCCCATAACGGGTACGGAGGGATAACCGCCGCTGTATGTAGCTCAGTTGGTAGAACATCGGACGCGCTATTCGAAGGTCGCAGGTGTCGGTTCCTGCCTGCAGCGGCAAGTTATCTTTTCGTCCACTTTTCTCTCTTCACACTTATACTACAATAACTACCAATAGCATCCCTGTACTTTCTTAGGCGCCGTTATCTGTTCTCATTGTAAGGTTTGACAACTTGTAGTCTTTTACCCGCGTATTCAGAAACGCTCCTTGACTTGGAACTTGACTTGTAACCGGCTTCGGTGCAGCGCGTTTCAAACGCGCTGCACCGAAGTTTGTGCGGCCTTGGCACCGCCTTAAGACAGCGCTATCGCATTTGTGCTGCATTGAAAGGTGGTAGAAGTCGGTGGCAAGTCAAGTCAAGCAGCGTTTCTGAATACGGGGGTTATACATTGCATTCGCTCACTCCATTATGGACACGAGGACACGAGCAGAGTTCATTTCTTTGTTCATTGTAAATTTTCTATGAAATATTTTGTATTCAGTATTCGATTCGATATATTTTTTTTTACTATTCGGTGCTATTCGATTCGAGATGAAGTTTCACTTCGCACACCCTTAGCCGTGGCACAAAACGATGGCCGGCCGAGAGCCACTGAAGCAGCTGGAAAAGGATATGTATGCAGTCCATTATAGAGCGCACATTCATAAAGTAAACTTTATTCAAGCTGGTTGATCATATATAGTTGAACATTCATTTTAACCCGAAAGTGTTTTTGCCGGGCTCCATTACGGTTCCACTAGGCTCCGCTGATATATTTCCGTCATGGATATGACGTTGCAAAATAGACAATAATCGAAGGCAAAGAAAAAACTACAGGAAAAGTTCCATTGCCGGGAGCGGCTTCCATCACAGTGTGTCGTCGTTCTAATCGAGGATAGTTACGACGCTCTTTCCCGGTTGAAGTAAAGCATGGGCTTCGACGGGCTTTTGTAGTGAGGAGTGCGAATCTGTGATGCATCGTGGTGGGGGAAATTTTGTTGTGCTAATGCTCCTTTTGCACGCTCCTGCCTACGCCCATGTTCAGACGTCACCGCAGTTGTGCTCGTTTCAGTAGTGTTGCAATGCTTGGTTCATTTTCCTCTCTTGAGCTACGGTTTCGTCGTATCTACTGCTGAGGGTTCATCACGCTCTGGGGGGGGGGGGGGGGGGGCGCTGCGAGCGCTCGATGGTGACGGACGCACTCCACATCGCCTCCGTAGATTTTCTGCTATTTCTGCGAACATCCACCTTGGTACCCCTGAAACTTGGATTTATCGTCACCGCCAAGTTCTCCGCTTCGCCTAGACAACACCTTCGTCCAGGTGGGTCCAGTTTTGACAACTTGAGGGACGTCCTTCACTCCCGGCTACAACGCCGCCTCGCTAAGGGCTCTCAGCCCGGCGATGGCGGCCGCTAACGTGGTTACGGGCTATGATCCTACCTCAAGCCAAATGCTGTCCATGGAGCTTTCATCCTCCGAAAACACTATGCCATCAGAAGATGAATACCTCGACGACATGGTGAAACTGTGGCAACGCAAGCAAGCGAAATCGAAGTCTGCGTCTCAACAACAACGAGACGCCACGGCGGGCCACCATTCCCCAGCCTTGCAAGGAACGCCGGCGCGCCATCCCTCCGGCGGTGTGCCTACCTCTGCTCCGTCCTCGCAGCCAGCGAAGCAACGCAAGTGGCGTCCGCGTCAAACTCCTCGCCTCTCTCGCGACGACTACATCGTAGTGCTGAAACCTCGCGTTCCCTGCGAGCTACGCACATTTGTCCCATCCGATCGCGCGGGCGACGCCATCCGCAGCTACCTCGGCGACCGGACTACCACGCAAATTCAAGTGTGGCCAATCTGGGAACAGAACATCTTGGTCTGTAGCACCACCATTTTGCCTATGGCACAGCGACTCCTCGGGGACTTCCAGCTGCAAGTGGGGGATCAGCAGCTGCCCGTTCGAGGCCACGCCAAGGCACCAGGGGATACATGCAAGGGCGTCATCAATGTAAACCCTGCTGAAAGCCCGGAAAAGATAAAGTCTGAACTGTATTGGCCTCAAGGTACTATCCTTGCGGTCCGCAAACTCGGAGATTCCGCGGCGGCGGTGGTGACTTTCGAGGGCACGAAGTTACCCCGCTTCCTCTTCTACCACTGCGTGGCGACGTATATCCGCGCCTATAAGAAAACGGTCCCTGTATGCACCAAGTGCGGTACCATCGGTCATCGACCACCTCAGTGCCCTCACGCCGCTCCAACCCAGTGTGCCAAATGTGGAACCCCCGCACCTGCAGGTCTAGATGCCCACGACTGCCACCCCAAGTGCCTCCTCTGCCATGGCGCCCATGAGACTGGGACCAGTGGCTGCACGGCAAAATACCGAAAATATCGGAAACGCAAGCAGCCCTCAACATCTCCTCGAGGGACCACCTCATGTTCGTCACAGCCAGACAGCAGCACAAACCTGCATCATTCGGCTCCACCACTCCACGCCGACTCTCAAGCATTCCCACCGCTCGAAGCACCAGCGGCGGTACCTCAGGTGAGCAGTTGGGCAGGGAAAGCTGCTTCTAAGCCTCTCTCACCCCCTTCTGTCGATCCTCCTTCTCCCGAACTTGCGGCCCTTCGCCAGCAAGTTGCGGCACTTCAAAAGCAAAATTCTCTTTTAACTAAACAACTCGAACTCTTAAATAAGCGACTTCAACCCCAACAACAGTGTACTGCAAAGCCATCCGGTATTGCCTCCTCTGTCCAGGCGGCTACGCCAGCTATGTCCAAGCTTAGTCCTCGCGCTAAGTCCACTACCATTAAACCGCCGGTTCAAGCAGCCATGTGTACTCCAGCACTCGGAACCGGTGCTACATCTACTCCAGAAGCTCTTGAGGCTCCTGGGGCACCTCAGGTTCTCTTGCCCGCTAACCAAACTCTCCCTAGCGAAGAGCACACCCCGCGCGTAGAGGAACGCCTCACGCGCGTCGAAGCTTCGATTAATCACCTCCTCACCAGCTTCTCGGTCCAACGCATAGTAGTAGAGGTTACCCAGGCTATTCAAGCCTGGGCAATCACCCAGTTTCAACCCAAGGCATCGCGTTCCCGCTCCTGCTCGGTGAGCAGTGAGGGTACAGCTCCACGGCGTCGTCGTAAGGTGGCTACCACCACCCCGTCGTCGGACAATGCGGCCTCCGTGCCCCTCCCTGCCTCTGAGGATTCCGAGCGGGACATGGAGGACCAAATATAAAACCTAGGACAGTCACGATGGCTACCAATCGTACGTCCCGTTCAAACATTGCGTCTAAATTCGAGATCATACAGTGGAACCCTGGAGGCTTCGGGAACAGGCGAAAGCGTTCACATCTTTCCCTTTTCCTCAGCTCACTTGGCTCTCAGCCGGCCGTCTTGGCGCTCCAAGAATCTGGCCCTGCTCCATCCCTTTCTGGATACTGCTCCTATGTAGGCGGCACCACCACATGCCTCCTCGTGCATAAAGCTTACACGGCGATACAGATCGACCTCGATCTGGATCTTCCTTACGACTACTGCATGATATCAGTGCTGTCTCAGCGGAGGGGCCAACCATCAATACATATCTTAAACGTGTACTGTCCCCCTCGCCTTGCGAGGGCTTCGTTTGCGCATCTCTTCCATCGGGCACTGCGTATAGCGGCCCGACAACCACTGGTGATTGTCGGGGACTTTAATGCCCCCAGCCCTCACTGGGGTTACCACTACGAGAAGGCCCGGGGCAGAGAGCTCAAGGAGCTCATTTCCTCGCTGAGCCTGACGCTTCTTACCGATCCGGCACAACCCACACGTTCCGGCAACTCGGTCACGCGAGACACATGCCCCGACCTCTCCCTCACCCGTCACATCCGCGATGCTACATGGGAAAATTTAGGCGAAAACCTAGGCAGCGATCACTTTTTACTCCGCATTTCGTTCACACCGCGGCAGAAAATGCGCCAACACTGGGGCCAAGCCCGTCTCACCGATTGGACTCAGTTCAGAATGCAACCATTCCCCGCCGGCCTCTCCTCGACCGAATATGCAGCGTGGGCATCATACGCTCTGCATATGAAAGAAGCGAACACTCGCACCCTTGCAACCTCTAATTTGACTCCTGCAATCGATCCACACCTTCTACATCTTTGGCACGCTCGCCGCGGGCTCATAAGGCGCTGGAAACGCAACAAACTTAATCGGAAACTTCGCGCTCGCATTGAGGCGCTCACTGCAGAGGCGGCCGCATACTCCGCACAACTTTCCGATGCTAACTGGGCAGACACCTGTTCGAAGGCTGCAAACCAGATGAGCTCTAAGAGTGCGTGGCGACTCTTTAGAAGCCTTCTCGATCCCTCCACCACCAGGGGAGAAACGCAACGCCAGCTCCACTGTGTTCTGCATGCATTTCAGGGCACTACGGATGAACTCGCGCGAGAACTTTGTGACCGCTACATCTGCCGCACAATTGATCCCGCAGGCCCAGCATATACGTATTCCGGCGCCCCTAACACCGACCTCGACGCCCCATACACGCTTTCTGATTTACGATTTGCACTCACGAAAATGCGACGGGGCACGGCCCCTGGACGCGACGGAATCACAGTATCGCTCCTGGCAAATCTTCCCGACCAAGCACACCTCTCGCTACTCCAGCTTATAAATTCGATATGGGACGGTTCTCCGCTTCCAACGGAATGGACCACATCGGTCGTGACATTCATTCCCAAATCGGCAAAGTCCGTTAGTATTGAGGCACTGAGACCCATCTCACTTACGTCTTGCGCAGGCAAACTCATGGAAACCATGGTTCGCGAACGCCTTTCAGCCTACTTGGAGGCCAGGAGCACCTTTGCCGACACGATGTTTGGCTTTCGCCCGCATCTGTCGGCGCAGGACGTCCTGCTCCAGCTTCAACACGATATCATAGAGCCGACTACTATGCGCCATAACGATAAAGCCGTGCTCGCTCTCGATCTCCGCGGGGCGTTCGACAACGTCAAACACAGCACTATACTCACTAACCTGTCTACCACAAACTGCGGGCAGAAGACTTTCAACTACATTCGCGCCTTTCTATCACATCGCACCGCCTTCATTCGCCTTAATTCTACCGAACACGGCCCGTACTTATTAGGCACGCGGGGTACACCTCAAGGGGCAGTTCTGTCTCCTCTGCTTTTTAACCTGGCGATGATGAACCTCCCCTCTCTTCTAAACGAGGTCGAGGGAATACAACACGCACTATATGCGGACGATATCACAATCTGGACCAACACGGGCTCCTTAGCGCAAATCGAAGAACGCCTGCAAAAGGCTGCCCTTCTGGTGGACACCTACGCAGGTTCATGCGGCCTGGAGTGTTCTCCAGCTAAATCGGCTCTTCTTTCAGTCTCTCTGCTACCGCCACCTCAAATTTTTCTTCCGTCCGGGCCCATCCCGTCAGTGCAAAATATTCGGGTTCTTGGCCTTCACCTCACATCGTCCTTGGATCCAAAGGGCACAATAGCAGGCCTCAGACGCACCAGCGAACAGGTGAGCCGCATGATACGGCGAGTTTCTACCAAGCGCGGCGGCCTCCGCGGGTCTCAGTCCCTCCGATTGGCCCACGCGTTTGTGACCAGTCGCGTCCTCTACGCCTTGCCTTACCTTCACCTGCGTCGTCGACACGAGCACCAGCTGGACGTCCTTCTTCGTTCAGTATACAAACGCGCTCTGGACCTACCTATTGCAACTTCCAACAGCCGATTCACGGCTCTGGGGGTACACAACACCTTTGCAGAGATGCGCGAAGCTCATCGCGTTAACCAAATCAATCGACTGTCGCAGACGCCTTCAGGGCGCCGTCTTCTACACAGACTTGGCCTTAACCCGATATCTGACCAAGACCCTCTGCAGCCGGTACCAGAGCTCTGGCGTCAAAAGCTATGGGTGGAACCTCTACCCCGTAATATGAACCCTGACCTCCATCCTGGCCGTAGACTAGCACGCGCCGCGGCCCTTCATACGCGACACTCCGATCGTCCTGGTGTTTTCTACGTGGACGTCTCGGGTCCCTCCCCCTCGGGTCGCTTCACGGCTGCCGTGATTACAGAGGGCAAACACGTAGATGGCCTCTCATTTCGAGCAGACACAGTAACGCACGCTGAAGAGGTTGCCATAGCTTTGGCCGCCTCTAACCCTGCCTCACGCACCATCCTGACGGACTCGCGCTCGGCCTGTTCTCAGTACCTTCAGGGTTCCATTGCTCCGCTGGCGGCTAGCCTACTACAGGCAGCCTCTTGGCGCTTTAACCCTCATCCCATTCGTATAGTGTGGACCCCAGGCCACTCGGGCCTGCCCGGCAACGAGGCGGCAAATGCCGCTGCCCGCGCTTCTCATGTCCGGGCCGTTGCCCCTCCATGTCCCGAGACGGAATCTGGCAATACCAACCTGACGCGCTTTCGCGAAATTTTGGCTTATTACCGGGCTTCGCGCCGCCTCTACCCGGACCCCGCACGCGGTTTGGAGAAAGCGGACGAACGACTGCTACGCCGCCTGCAGACGAACACCTTTATAAGTCCGGCGGTCGCCAGGCACTTTTTGCCGGAAATCAATGGCACCTGCTCGACCTGTCATGTGCTCGCCGACACATATCACGTCGTAGCATCGTGCCCAGTTAATCCCGTCCCTTTCTCATCCCCTTTTCCTATCCCAACTAGAGAGGCTTGGGAGGAGCACCTGCTCGGCTGCTCTACCTTGGCTGCACAACGCTCCTTGGTGGAGCGCGCACGGGCAGCTTCCAGCTCCACTGGCGTCCCGGAATAGGGTCTTGCCACTCTAGCACGCCGATAGGCCACGTCGGCACTCTCTAGTAAACTTTTTCTGAAATAAATGTTTTTTACCACCATCACGCTCTGGTTTTGCGGCTACGGCAGGCAGATCGAGCGATGTTGCCGATTCCGTGGAAGGCGTGCCCGCCAGGCGTTTTGTGCGCAGCACTCACTTTGTGTTGATGCACTTTAAGTGGACGTACTTATACAGCTCACGCGCCCAACGTCCGTCTGGTAGTTGGCTAAGCCGGTGGTCATAGGCGAGTTTGGACACTGCTTCCCGAGCCCCAAAGGAAGACTGCAGCCCGCCTCGCCCTGCACCGCCTCATTTGGTACGCTCCTGTGGACTCCCAGTGCTGCTCTACCTGCCTCCCTCTGACGTACTTCGAGGGACTGACTTGTCTCGGATGACAGGTTTCGGAAGCGAAAGTAATGTTGCCAGCACGCATCGTGAGCGGATGACGTGATGATCGCCATCTTGTACACCTGCACTGCTGCCAAAGCACGGAAACGGCTGGTCAATTATTCCGACTTCCGCGCGATTGCGGCGGTGCCTTTTCTGGTATCCACTGGCAAAAGAGCGAAGGCGATGTGGCGACTGCAGGTCAAAAAGCGCGCCAGTATGTCTTATCGCCGGCGCTGCGCCACACACATTGCTTCTGTCGGTGACTACTTGATAGCGCCCAGGCCCTGACCGCTACTGCCTCAATCTTTGTGCGGAAACGTGTTCAGTATGCACTGTTTTGCAAAAACGAAAGCAGCCCGCTGTGGTGGAGTGGAGCGTTGTGGATCACGGGCACCGAGACAGCACGCGTAGCACACGCTTTCATGAGGACTGAACCCAAACGCGCCTCCGTCCGCTGCCAGGACCGCTAGAGCATCGCTTGCAGAAAGCGCGCATCGTCTCGCCGCATCTGTGCACGGTCTCAAGCGGAGCAAGCGGCACCGCATGCATGGTGTGTACGCCAAGCAGGCGGAGCGCCGCACGCAACTAGCCAGTAGACGATCAGCTCCTTGCGACCGTACCGCGTCTCAAAGAAACTGTCAGTTTTAGCTGTGTAGAAGATCACGATACGCATTTATCGCGGACAGCCGATTATGTCCGTTTCGTCGCTATGCCAGCCGCTGCGTATCGCGGACTCCGCAGTAGTTCCGAAATACTCTTTGGTCATCGCCACCACGTGCCATCAGACGACGGTCGTGCGAAAACGCCAACCATTTCTGTACAATGGCAAGAAGAAAGAAATGACTTCATGGGGCACTTTAGTTGACATTTGCTTGCTGTGGCACTGTCTTTATCCTTTCTTCAGTGGTGAGCGCACGTAAAAAAAAATGCAAAGTGGTATTTGGTCGTAGGCGTGTGCGAGAGGGAGCGAGCGGGGGTGCAAAGCCAGCCCCCTTCGCCGCCCGCTTCCCACCCCACGTGAAGGGAAACCCTGCGCAGGCTTATGTACTTGGTGGTTAATGCATATACTACGTTTACTGCGTGGTTAGCTGCGTTCCCGGAAGGTTCTCGGCGCTTATGTACACTGTCGTCATTTATGAGAGGGAACACGCGAACGCGTGGCATGCGCTCTGCGGCGGCTGCCGACAGCACCATCCACCGACAAGTGAAGAAAGCACGTTCGCTTTAGGAGTCATCTGTTGCCAAGCGAGATAACGAGTCGTGGCCGGTAGACAAGCGATTCTAGATTACGTTCCCTCACCGCTTGCGCGTCGAGCGATATCGGGTGATTACTGCAGTTTGCGCCGTGGTCGCGCACAACGTTTGATATGTTGTTGGCAGTAGACTACGCACGGCAGGCATCACCCTGGTACGCGAGTGGAGAGGGCGTGTAATCTAGCGGCGCTTGCCTACCGGCCGTGACTAGTTATTTTTTTGGCAACAAATGACGCCAGCGTGTTTTCTTTTGCTGTCGGTTGATGGGGCTGTAGGCAGCCGCCTCAGAGCGCAGGCCCCGCGTTCGCGTGTTTCCTCTCATAAAGGACGACAGTATACGTAATGATTGATATGTAGGTTTTAACGTCCCAAAACTACCATATGATTATGAGAGACTCCGTAGTGGAGGGCTTCGGAAATTTCGACCACCTGGGGTTCTTTAAGGTGCACCCAAATCTGAGGACACGTCTACAACATTTCGGAAATGCAGCCGCCGCAGCCGCGATTCGATCCCGCGACCTGCGGGTCAGCAGCCGAGTACCTTAGCCACTAAACCACCGCAGCGGGGCGACAGTATATGTACTAACGAAGTTTGCACTAACGAGCTCTCAATGCTTGTGTGCGCGTGTGCGCGCGCGCGTGCGTGCGCTGCTAGAAACGTCTTACTGCAGCTACCTTGGAAATTTAGAGCGCTGACCAAGGTAAAAATATATTTAAAAATCCTTCACTGTGTATCTTATGTCACCGCTTTTGTGCATTATCGTACTTTTGTTTATTTTTCGCAGTTATTTTGTGGGTTTATTCCTTCTGTATAAAGCACTATGTAAACTGAGAGAACATTAAACTAAATTAAAGCTAAATATTCTTCCTCTGTGTGTCCGGCAGCTGCATTTCCGATGGAGGTGGAAACGTTGTAGGCCCATGTGCTCAGATCGGGTGCAAGTTAAAGAACCCCAGTTGGTCAAAATTTCCGGAGCCCTCCACTACGGTGTCTCTCATAATCATATGGTGGTTTTGGGACGTTAAACCACACATATCAATTGAACGTTTGGCATGGTTTTGATAGTTTCTCTTATTTGTTGGCAAAGTTAATATTTATATCGTTAGCGACTCACTTTGCTTGCTGTAATGTAGCCACTGCTACCAAGCGGCAAAAGGTCAGTCTCCTCAGTTTGCAAATCTTCCCAACTGATTCCCTCCCACTTGTTGAGAACTACGCTTGTATAGAGGGAATTTGACAGTGAAATATTCTTCCTCCATAAGCAGGAAAGGTTTGCCTCACACCACTCAAGAGTTGTCCTCACTCCCTGGGGCAGGGGCTTACCCACCAGTCGGTATTCTTTGCATGCTCTTCAGCCCACAACATGATGGCGCCCTCCGAGATCGGCTTGCCGTAGACCTTGGCATTGAGTTTCGCCCCTTTTGGCACAAAAGCAAGTTTGGCTTTTCCAAGTCCTTAAATTCTGGCCCAGACCATGATCCTTTTGGGGAAATCTTTTTTTTTCCCAACCCTCACAGCTTGTGAAGAACCCTTAAGCAAATGTTCCAGGCTATTTTGCAAATTCTAAACTGGTTAATTTGTGAAAATCTTCTCACTCCCTGGTTCTTGCCCTTCAAGGCCTCCCACTTCACTGCGGGTCCATGACGTCTATGTCTCTTGAAATCGTTTGTGGATGCAGTGCACTTGAACATCAAATTTCAGCATCTTCGCAGTGTTTGCAATGGTCATACCTACTTGTGATGTGCAACAAATGTGTGGTGCAATTCTTCAAAAATGATTTTTTCTAAAAACAAAGTATCAAGAAAAAAAGTGCGATTCTGTAAAAACAAGCTAGGAATACAAATGAAATAATGTTAGTGACAGATACATATTGCAAACAATGTCCAGGAAAGTAATTTTGAAAATGCGTTATAGTACTTTTTGTTACTCAGTGTGACAAGCATAATACATCTGTACCCCTGTGATTTCCCACTAATATATTGTGAACATGTGCACCTGCCCATTATGTAATGTCTCTCTTGGCCTTTTCAGGTAATAAAATGAAATTGTAGTGGCTGAATCATGTGTAGTGTAGGTGGCCGTATACGTGATTTGCTAGCAATTGCATGTTTATATATGTGTACCCACATGTATATCTTATGAAAATGTTGCCCATGTGCAGATTATATATTCTAGCTTCAGCACTGCTGATCTTCGGTTTGGGTGAGGTGCTTAGCTCTCGGCAGCAGCAAGCAAAGCACTTATATTGGCTGCATTGCGCATTGTTAAAAAAAAAAAAATGAAGTGTAAGCACACGTGGCTGGCTCAGAGTGCTCGCTGTTGGGGCACTTGCCATTTGCTTTAGTAATGGTGCCATTGACTGCTTACGTCACTCTGGCACCATCTTATAGTAGGTGATCAACATGCAGCACGTCTCGTGCATGCATCACTCTGCTGTCCCCCTTACCCTTTAGCTGCTTTTTCTCTCTGCTTTCCACATTGTGTCCTCTTTTTTTTTCTCTATCTTTTATCATTTTGACTACATTGTGTTCTTAAGTGTGTACTCAGTGCATGCTACTTCAGTACTTCAATGTTTCACCCCCTTTGTAATGTGACCGCCACATGTGGGATTAAAAGTTGTGACTTCAAGGGACTTGCAAGTTAGATATTTAGTTGATCTTTTAGTAAGTAGGCATTAAGGAAAGCATCCGTCTCGTGGCCCTTGTGCTCAAGGGTGTTGACGAGGCAGTTGTGCTAATGTCATGTCTCCACTAAAGTTTTATTACCCCGAGCATTGCCATATGTTTACAGCAGCCCATTTCATGTCACCACCATAATTTTAATACTTGCATGTTTTACCCACCTTACGACATGGAATTTAAGGCCACTGTATAGCCATGCAACATTATCATAGTTATCATTTGCAACTCACATCATTTTTCTTGGTGCTCTTTGCCAAGCATGGCCCTTTTAGCATATATCAGCATTGTCATTTAGTAAATAGGCAGTGTACAAGGGGAGCATGCACACAATATACGATGGAAATACTTGAACGCAGACTTTGAGGCTGAGTGCTAGTCCCCCATTAGTAATTGAATCTGCTGCACAGAAATATTTTGTTCATTGCATTAGTAGGAACGAAATATGTTATAAACTTATTATAGCGGGAACATTTAATTAGCAGGCAGCTGACTATAATAGCCCAAAGCAAAGTGACACCATGCACGTTTTATTACATACTGCCAGACTTTATCCATAGTAATGCTCTGACAGTGCTGCCACATATTGCTTAATCTTGTGTCAAGTACACAAAAGTGCTTTTAATGTTGGGACGTTCACATGGCTGCTCAGAGAGGGTTATGCCAAAGGAAATGAAAACATAGATGCATTGACTATATAGTGTTATGAGAGGCACCAGGGTCTTTCGTGTAGTGGAGTGTGAGGGCCAAGCTGGGTTCGGGACAATCCATTCTGTGACAATGCAAAAGGTAGTTGACAAGAAAAAAATGTTCAATTTGTAATGAGGACAATGCATGAAGGAAGCATGTGGTCGAAGAAGCAACAACGCTAGATGCGCCGGCCTTTTATAACCACTGAGATTTTAGGAGCACAAGGGCGCAGTTCCATCCGTGGGTAGAATGCTTCCAGCGTCCTTGAAGGATGCATTCAATGTCTCCGAGAAGGATGCCAGCAAGGGAGAGATCACTGCGCAGGGGGTTGCGTGTTCTGGACATTAGTTCAGCTCAGCTGTGTGGTCCATTTTCATAGAGTCAGGCTTGTAGTTCATCCTGTGGGAGTCTTTATGTTGGTGGGTCACAGTACGTTTATAACAAATAGTACACTTTTATATGCTTTTACTTTACATGTGCCAGCTCTATACTCGTGTAAGTTATAGAAAGCACAAATTTATGTGTTGACAAGAGGATAGACTTGGGATAGACCTTTTTCACAGAGACGAGGATTTCCTTTTTTCTGCGCGGTTGCACAAGAGTACAAAAGCTGACGTCACAGCCTCGGCAGTGCACTTGGGGGGGGGGGGGGGGGTCACACGCACTAACAGTCCAGAGAATATAGCGGTTCTTAGGAAGCCTTGAGTGTAAAGGTCTATAATTGCTGGGTTTTTCTTCTCTTTCATTCATTTCTTTTTGTTGTGCAATCTTATTCAACTAACAAGACTCTCGCTGATGTTTGCACTTACTTAGTTTGTGTCTGTCTTTTTTGTGAAAAGGTTCCTCATATTTGTATTTTACTTAAGTGGACCAACTAGCCCTGCAGCACATTTTGAAATTCTATATTACTCTTTTGCAGGGTGGAACTCCAATATGGGAGGATTTCTTGGCAAAGGCAAGCAAGCTGCATTCTCAGCTGAAGTAAGTGAACTATGCTGTAGATAGCTTTTTCATGGTAGACTAAGTGTAGACAAAACATAGCATGGTTAACCTCTTCGGACCTGACCTTCCTAAACTCAATAAAAAAAAGTTTAGTCTTACCTCTAATTCTTTGTTTGTTTTCAAAAAAAATTCTAGGCCATTTGCTGCCATAATATGCATGCATGCTATTTGTAGTTTGTACAAAAGAGTAACTTTGCTGTCAAGTACAAAAAATATATACAACATGATGCAAGTGCCAGCATACATGCATTCAAAGGAATCTTACTGCTAACCTGCACTTTCAGAAATAATCGAGTAAAATGGGTTTGTTTTTGTCCCGCAACAATAATCGTTATCCATCTTGTCTGCGCTTTCTTTCTTGAAAACTTTGTGCTGGGCGCTTTTTCATCAAAAATGCTATGTCACCCTGATGATGTGAATGTCATTCACGACCTGAAATGGCCGGGCACATGACAATAACACAAGGAAAGGAATGCAAGATAGATGATTTTTGTTGCGGGACAAAGAAACACCCTTTTTATCGATCATTTTTTAGAGTGTATTTGTTTTCTCGTAAGACTGTTTTCAGCATCGTGGAATAAAATTGTGACTTTGGCATATTTATCCACAGGCCGCTTTAATCTGACTGAAGCAGTCAAGTCTCAGTTTCTTTACAGTGCAACAAATAATTGTGTTATCTTTATTGCGACTAGTGCATTATTTGTGCCCAGTGCATTGTGGCTTGAAATGTGAAACTGGAGGTTCGTTGCATCACAGAAGCTGGAGGTAGTATAGTGCAACACATGCACATATTGATGCACTTTCACCATGGCTCTGCTTCTAAAGGTGGAGTACGCTGGAGTATATTTATCATTTGAACATCTGAGGGGCTAAAGTTCAAACTGTTGGTGTTCCATGCAAAGTGTCAGCAAAGCAAAATTTTAGTGCAGAAAGGAGGACAGAAGAGCTGACATGGAAGTAGGCTACTTCCAGCAAGATCTAGATGACGTGTTCATTGTGTGGTTTTCTTTAACCATCGCACCAGACATACTGTTGCATGCATGAGTAGCTTTTACGCCACTTGGCCACTGCCTTCAACTTGTCCACTGTATCAGCATCTCAGTTTGTCTGGAGGTACATATTTTGGCACATATCTTGAACTAGTCACATGAAAACAATATATAACTGATTTGCTGAATGCTCGAGAAATTGAGGCCTTATGAAATTGAACTGGTGTTTGTTTCTAATTAAGGTTCTTCACTTTCTCTATCTAGCTTGTCTGAGCAGCTACACAATAATTAAGAGTTCTACCCAGTGTTCACTACGCAGCTATCGAGTAGCCTGTTGAATTTCGATGTGTATGTGAAATACTTGATTCAAGCTTTGTTTGAAGTGTATTACTTGAGTACCAAAGTTCTAAAGGAAAAGTTAAAAATTGTCATTATTTTCTTTTCAAGGATTACGGCATCAGTTTCAGCAGCCTTTCTAGATTCATTCCAAAAAGTGGCTGACATGGCTACAAATACCAAAGGTGAGCTTTTTGGTAATTGAAATCACTACTAGGGTATCTTTTGGGATACAGCTTCCTACATTATTTAGAAGGCTGTACAACAAAGGTACTTATAGCAATCGCTACAGGGTTGTGATTCTCGTTGTGTCCACCTTGTAGACTGTCCACTTCAGCCTTCGCTGATTGGCTATAGCTCAGCGAGTAGTGCGTCCTTTGTTTGCAGTTCTTCTTCCACAAAATCATTTTAATTTCACGAAGCTTTCTCAGCTCTAGCATAACTCAAAAGGACAGAAAGTGCTTCACCACAATGAATAATGCCCCCAGACATCCACTGTCGGACGTGCATCTATCTTTGAGGCAGTGCATGCATTCTGATCACATTAATCCTTAAGTTAGGATTAACGCAGCTGCCCGCCTAACGTACCTAAATAGTTGGTATGCCGTCTCTGTGTCATGCTCAAACAGCATAACCTATTTATATGCAAGTTCAGACTTCTCAAGTTTGTTTAAGTGTCCCGTTACTATACATTCCGCTCACTTTCTTTCTCTTTATGCTGGTAATGTGCTGATGGGTTCGGTGCATTGATGTGGTCAAGAGCACCATGACATCACGTCTCACCGTTTTTCCTAGTAGCTGAATGTGTGGACATTTAGTGGACATGTCCATTAGGTGGACCCATTGAGATCACGCCTTAGGCTTTTACACTTTTGGCTTGTCTTGTCTAAAGTAGAAATGGATGACAAGGAAACATTTTGGGACCCTTCTAGAGGAGTTAGCATAAGCCATAAAAAATTTTAAACCAGATTATGCTTTGTGTTGCTTGCCCTCAGTCAAACATGCTAATAAAAGGCTTTGCTGAATTGAGTCTACTTTGCTCTGGGTTTTTCTCTTTGCAATGCTTTCATGCTTGTGTACAAGTGTGAGCACACTTTTGCATAAGTTCTCAGTGGTAAAAGCTGTGAGTGTACCAATTCATGAATTGACCAAATTTGCAACCATGGACTATTTTCCGCAATCACTTTCAAGAAGCCTTGCGGAAAGCAGTGCCATGCTTAGCATAGCTTCAAATGCCTCTTTTTAACAAAATTTCAGTGATTATATAAAAATGGATATAAAATATTCATGGAACTTGTAGTATAACTTTAGCCATTGAGTTGAATTCATCATCATCATCATTTATTTTACCCTTAAGGGCCTCTCTCGGGGCATTACATAAGGGGGGGGAACAATCCAAGTACAAATTTCAATGAAAATGCAGTTCATGGTTACAGTTTTTGCATTACTAAAACATACAGGTAGCAACAAAAAACAAAAAGAAAACAGAGCATGTCAAATGAAATATTCAACAGTCAATTCGCGGTCAAAAATATACAGGCGGCAGAGAACAAACAACAAAAAAAAGACAAACAGCGATTAAGAGTCAAGGGTAGCTAGTAATAAATCTCTAAATTTAACAGCAACTTGTTCGCTGACAATAGCATCCGTCAAACCGTTCCACTCATCGATAGCCGTAGGGAGAAATGATTTATTAAAAGCGTTAGTAGAACTAAACAGACGTTGGATACTCAGGGAATTAAATAGGCGACGAGATGTTCGGACAGGCGGAAGTAAAAGTGAACCATGTAGGTGAGGAAAGCTGTAGTAAAGTTTGTGAAAAAGACAGAGACGTGAAATTTTGCGTCGAGCTGACAAAACAGGGAGACCGAGGGATGATTTGATTTGACTGATGCTTGCTCGTTTGTCATAATTTGCGGAGATGAATCTGGCGGCACGATTTTGGACGGATTCAAGAATGTTAATTAGGTATATCTGATGAGGGCTCCAAATTGCAGATGCGTATTCCATTTTAGTACGAACAAAAGTTTCAAAGGCCAATTTGCGAAGGCTTGCAGGTGATAATGACAATGATCTCCTAAGATAGCCAAGAGTTTTTGAGGCATCGGCAGCTAGTTTGGTAATATGCTCGGTCCAGGTTAGTCTGCTTGTAATTACAACGCCCAGGTATCGGTAAGAATCCACTTGGGATAACACTGTTGAGTTTAATGAATACGGATGGATGACGTTAGTGTGTTTTCGTGAGACAGACATGAACTTACATTTGGAAGTATTCGGCCTCATCATCCACTGAGCGCACCAGTTATCAATGATGTGTAAATCTTGCTGTAGTATTAGCTGATCTTCGGGAGTTGATATGCGACGGTAGATGACGCAATCGTCAGCAAAAAGCCGAACCGTTGATGAAATGCCGGAAGGAAGGTCATTTACGTAGATTAAAAAGAGGAGCGGGCCGAGAACCGAGCCCTGAGGGACGCCAGAGATTACTGGAGTAGTATCAGAATGGGCACCACCGATAACAGTGAATTGCGACCGGTGGGTTAGGAAGCACTTAATCCATGATAAGGTCAGGGGATCGAGGGAAAGTGAAGAAAGTTTGTTGATTAGTCGTTGGTGAAGGACGAGATCGAAGGCCTTTGAAAAGTCAACAAAAATAACATCAGTCTGAAATGACGAATCAAGGTTGAGATGAAGATCAGTCGTAAATTCAAAAAGTTGAGTTTCGCATGAGAGCCCTGAACGAAAACCATGCTGCTTATGAAAAAAGAGTGATCATCGAGGTGACGAGCAACATGTGAATATATTATATGTTCCATAAGTTTGCAAGCGATGCACGTTAGTGAAATGGGGCGATAGTTAGATGGGTCAGATCGCTTGCCAGACTTGAAAACTGGTACAACCTTCCCAAGTTTCCAATCATCTGGGATGAAACCTTCAGAAATGGACTGTTTAAAAATTATCTCCAAAAATTTACTAGAAATGATATTAGTAGCCTTTAAGACTTTGGCAGGAATATTGTCAGGTCCGGGGGAGCTGGATATTCTTAATTTCTTTATCAGACTGCTGATGCCTTCGGAGGTAATGTCAATGGGCGGCATTTGTGAAAAATTAGATCTCGGCATGACTGGAATACTATGAAGTGGTTCAGAAGTGAAGACTGAAGTGAAGTAAGTATTCATAACGTCCGCCCGCTGTGGGAGAGGAACGTGTGAACCATCGGAGTTGGTTAAGGATATATTGTGCGTGTTATTTTTAGGGTTGAGAAGTTTCCAAAACTTCTTTGGATTAGTTCGGGCAATGTTAAGCAAGTCATTATGAAAAAATTTCTTTTTGGAGCGCTTCAGCAAGTGAGTGTATTCACGAAGGCATGCGAAATATCTGTTCCATTTTGTTATTGACTCAGTTTTTAGCAGCGCGAAAAAGACGTTTTTTCTTTTGAGATAGTTTCTTTAGGAGATTAGAATACCATGGTCGCTGAGCATCGCCTGGAACACGAATAAGGGGGAAGTGGTTATCGATAAGGGTTAATAATTTCCGCTTGAACAATAACCAGTTTTGGTCAACTGTTCGGGTAGAAGCAGACAGGGTGAAGGAGACCAAAAATTTATTAAGTTCAGAGTTAATCATCGGGAAGTTGGCGTTGTTAAAGTCGCGTATTAATTTTTTCGAAGGTCTTCGCGAAGGTAAGGCAATGGACAATGAAAACAATACAACATTATGGTCACTCAGACCGGGAATGCATGACACTGACTGAATTAAATCTGGGTTGGAGACAAGAACAAGATCAAGAGTGGTTGTGCCACGAGTTGGCATTGTGACTGATTGCGATAGGTTAAAAAGGAGACACAGTTCGAGGAAATCTCTGGATTACTCTGATATTACTTATTCAAGAAGTTAAAATGTGCACCAAGATTATGAAATCCATCTAAAGGGGTACTAAAACAAAATTTCGGGGCTGAGATAGCGTGCAGGATCAATTCCCGTGAACATGCATATATCATCTGCAAAATATCAAAAGCAAATATAGCTTCGAAAGTATTTTACAGAAATTTTGAAGATTGAATTTTAAAGGTATTGACACCATCAAAAGGGACCCCATGGAGACCCCCTTACTTCCCTCATGCCACCACACTGCAGTCAATAAAACAAGTTACATGATGTCATAGCCACCATTTATCTTTTGCCGCCTTTGTTCCAGTACTCTATACTTCTAGGCAGCTGGTCGCAAGTGCATGGTCGCGGTGCACGCGTTGAAAGTTTTGTGTTTGGTGAAGCTTCAGTCCCATTTCTCATTGGGAAGGACTTCTTGATGTCGATTGTGCAGAAGTGGTTTCAGTTTTGTGTGCTGATGTGGTCGAATGCTGCACCCAGCAGCTTGTCATTTTTGGAGCTCTCTTAAAACTGCTAACTGGTTGGTAATGAGAAGCTTGTAACTAATTATCTATCACATGCTACAGTAAACTATGTGCCATGTTATAACTAACAGGCCCCCAGCAACACATTGTAGCAAAAAAACGTGAGGCAAAAGTTTTTGTGTCAGTACTCTTTTAATATGTTTTTATGAATCACTTTACAGCACATATTAAAGTTTATCAATTTTAGGCGGCGAAATCATTAGATGTTTCCTATTTTAACATATTTTCAGGGCGACACCAGGCTCGAAATATTTATACCTGGAGTGTGTGACTACATGGGCATGCCATATACAGTAGTTTTAAGCTTCAGTGCTCTGGACATTTTGTAGAACAAGTAACCAAAGCAGCAGTGCATTGTTATCGAGATTTTGAAGGCAGGGATATCAAAATTCACGCTGCCCCTAGAGTTCATCTCACTGCGCACATCTTGTGAACGTATGAGATGTACAGTTCATCACTTGCATTATGTTCAGCATAGAAATAAAGTACTAATTAGTGAATATAATTTAACCAGTTGATTATCAACTTTTGTGCAAGCAGTGTGGAGTAATCGAGCTCAAGGACTTCAATTATCCTATTTGTCACCAATGATGTTTAGATATTGTTATCACACACAAAAAAGAAAAAAAAAATTTTTTTCAAAAGAGCAGTGACACCAAATTTCCAATAAAAGATGTGACATTCATTCGATTGCCTGGTATGCATGAGTTTTTTTTTTAGCGAAGTATGAACAGCATCTGTTTCATATAAGTCATCCTATTTCAAGGGTTAACAGCGTCCAAAGGCTCAGCGGCGAGTTCCTAGCTTTGAGACATCACATCGACAGTATTTTTTCTTGTTCAGCAATCTCCTAGGCTTCACTAGCTTTGTTTTGCTTGGTTTGTGCAGTGGGTTCGTGTGAATCCAGCATTTTCATTGTGCTGCTTTGGGTCATTTGTCGTGAAGTCGTGAGAGTGATTGTGATTATTTGATGCTATAGTCATCGCGAACAAGTAACACGCATGCAGCGCTCATATGCCTTGCCAGCCAGCATGGCCCAAGTGTGCGTCTCCATCTGCCTCGTCGCTGCTCGATCCAGCATCGATGTCGGAATCACTGCTCAGAAGAGAATGGAACTGAAAATGGTTCGCCACGCCACAAGTTATCGCGATTCTATATTCCTCCAGTGTTTTCATCGTCGCTTGTGGATGCTGATGACGGCGGCGATGACAATGACGGTGGTGAAGGTGAACCTATACATGTGGACGCCGAACAGACTAAATGTCAAATGGAACTGGCGTCACCATTTCGTGTAACCACCAAATCAGATGGGGCGGCACCGCAGGAGGTGACTGCATGGGAGCACTGGCAACGCTGAAAATTGGTGGGTTTGGCAGCGGTTTTGAACTGGGTTGGATATTGGTCATACTAATCTGTATGGAGTATATTAATTAGTCCTTCTATTGCATTATTACTACTGAATCGTTACTAAAGGTTCGATAACTACACGTTGATGCAAAAAAACGCTGCATGCATTAAGGTCATGTCACTGCACTTTTAATAGTGTTTTTTTTTTTAAATGGCAAGTCTCGTAATATAGTGGGATATCTTTTTACAGTGGTATACTTTGCCAGACATAACCTAAGGCAGTGTATATGCTTGTGCAGACCATGTGAATGATATAGCTAAAATATTTCCTAGCCATTTTTTAAAAGCAATATTTAGGAGTTGTAAATTGGGTTAACTGTCCTTACTGGGTGTTCATGTCTTTTGTGCCATCATGATCATGAGGTCACCACCCATCCTCAGCTTCACTCGCAATACATGTTGTGAGAAAAAGGTAAAAAGCTTGCTTATCACTTCCACTGTGTTATGAAGTTGAGCTCCTGAGGCAACTTGCAGTTTGATTCCAGACTTGCTAACCACTGGCCTGTAGTACATCTTTGAAAATTGACGTCCTGATTTGTCTACTATGCAGTTTATAAATGTCGTGGTGTTACCATTCCTGCAGCTAGCTGTCATGTTACAGCGAAAGCTGTTATGAGATCACAACAAGGATCGTTTTGGATGCTGTAGTTGTCCGCCGCCACCCCTGGTGTCCGTAATCAATATCACGCAAAATAAAAAGAAAGCTAAATAGAAATAAAGGAGTACCAAAGACAGAATGAGATTTGAACCTGGGGCCCCTACATGCCAGCTCAGTATTCTACTACCGAACTAAGCCAGTGTTTTATACACTATTGCAAACAGACCCTAGGCAGGCTACATGTCGGGTAAAGAATCTCATTAATACGTGTAATAAAGCATTTCAGAACAGCATAGGAACAACCAGGCATCACACAATGTGAACTGTGTAACGAGTAGGTCATTGAGTGCTCCAATTCATTACAAAAGCCTCAGGTACATCGTCAGCCACAACATCAACAAAATGCATATAATTTCTTGCAAGTGTGCTGCCGGTACCACAGCTCTGACAAAGGATGACAAAGGATGGCATACCGTATTTACTTGATTCTACCGCGCCCTCGATTGTAACGCGCACCCGATTTCCACGACGAAAAAAAAAAAAAGTAAGACATCGATTGCAACGTGCACTCATTTTTCTCGCTGGCCCGCACGATCACACCACTCGGAAAAACGACTCCTTTCGGGAGCATCTTCCATTTAAATATGAGGTACGGGTGAAGCTTGTGCCCATCTGAGGTGTAACAGAGCATTGCCGTCACTGTAATTTTACCGTGGACCGATGTCAACACGCGAACTTGCTTCGCCCCCTTCTTCTCGACGGTTGTGGTGCCAGGCATGTCGAAGTAAAGAGGCGTCTGATCGGCATTCCTGATTTGCCCAAGCAGATAGCCGTTGTTGTGCCGCAAGTTTAGGACAAACCTATGGAAACTGTAAAGCTTTTCACTGTACTCCTCCGCAAAACTTTTCGCATATGCCCATTCCCTTTCGGAGGGAGAAGCCTTTCCTCTTCATAAAGTTAGTTAGCCAGCACCTGCTCGCTTTAAACTGGCTCCGCTTAGACCTTTTTCTAGGGCTAATTGCATAGCCCGCACTTGGAGCAGTTCTGTCGTCACGGGCCGCTGTGCCGCTCGCTGCTCAAGCACATACTCGCCGAGCAGCTCTTTAATTTGCGGAAACCGACCCTGCTGTGGTCTACTGAAGCCTTTGCGTGAATCTTTGCTGTCGACAATCTTCTGCTTTTGTTTCTGCCAGTCCCGCACGCTCGTTTCGGGAACTCCGAACGACCGCGATGAGGCCCGATTTCCGTCAATTTCTGCACACGCGATGACTCTTCTTTTAAAAGCGGCATCGTGGTGCACTCGAGTTTTTGGAGTCGGCCCTTCTATGCCGATGCTAATGCACTACAAGATGACGAACTCCTCAGCACACGTACGAAGTGCCGCACATGGGAAACACATAGGCAGAAATGGCCGACGCGCCATGCCGACGCACGTAGAGGGTGGCCATTTTGGAAATGCCGATGGTAATAGAATGTCCGTATTCATTTTTTTTCGCACTCGATTCTAACGCGCATGGGATTTATAACTCGCTTATCCTGAAAAAAGGTGCGCGTTAGATTCGAGTAATTACAGTAGTTGATGCCTCCCTACTGCACAAAAATTGTGATTTATAGTGTAGTGGGTACCCTGCAAATGCACTTGTAGTAGTCACCCCAAGAGTGTTTAAAAAAGATTCTAGAAGGGCCACTCTTCCAACTTTTGCTGGTGTGACATTGCTGTGCATTCCACGCAGGCCTGGCAGGTTTTTTCCAAGCAGCATAAATGAAAAATCCAAAACGGTTTTGCTGAAGGTCGAAGACGAGTTGGTGTGTATACCATCATGACGCTTTGATGAAAGGCAAACGAACGTATGATTATAAAAAAAGGCAGATACCACGCGGTGTGAAATCATATATTGTGTTTAATACACATCTGCTTTCCTTTCAGTAATTAGTTTCATTCAGTTTTTTGCCTTCATTGATGTTCTTCAATGTATTTAATTAATTTTTATAGTTGTGTATATATATATATATATATATATATATATATATATATATATATATATATATATATATATATATATATATATAATAGAAAGAGAGTCAATCTAAACCTCTTCAGTAACCCATTCCTGTGCTGACTAAAGCTGCTTTGTCCTATTCTTATAAGGGGAACACTGTGTGAACACAGTCAGAAAAGGCTTCTGATTGGTAATTGAGGCTCCTGAGAGCATGTGAGACAAACATAACACAGCATGCAACCTGGAATTTACAATTAATTCTTAAAGTCAGCCAAAAATCGCTTGCTCTTCTTTCGACAAATGATGCTGTAAATCCAAAGTTTATCACCATTGACTGATTAACTATTCATCACGGTAACTACTCATCACGAGCTGAGTAGTTACTGCAGCTACTGCAAGTCATTGTGACGTGCCCATGAGTTTGCTCACGATCCCACTGAAAGTATGCCATGCAGTTAAAAAAAATTATTTTAAAGGAGTACTGACATAAAAGTTTTGCACTTTGTTCCCTCTCTTTTTTTAGTTGTGGCATTAGGTATCTTATGACCTACTTATCATGGCTCGAAACCTTGTTTGTGTGAGTGCACGGCGGTTATTGATTTAGAGATGTTTTTAAAGCGAACAGTCACAGTTTTGGTTTCAAAAAGCACCGAGCTAGGCAGGAGCAGTACTGGCGGCACGGTAAACACAGCTGGCCATGTGACCATGCAAAACTGTGAAGTGGCGCCACACTAACAGCCAGGTCAGCCAGCACATGCAGCCAGGTCGACCAGCACATGCAACACCGCATGCATGGAGCAAGAAATCGCAGGTGTGGCGCAAGCAAACAGCCAATACAAACTCGTGACGTAGATTTGTTTGCATTTCCGCCACAATATCAGCGTCATGAGGGGCTCCGCATCTTGCTCGGTTTCACGACATGTACTTCAAAATTGATTTTAAGTATGTTCTAGGCTATATTTGCCGTTCATATTTTGTAGATGTGTATTTCTCCACATGAATCTATCTCACTCATTAGCTCACCTTGAAAATTTTGTCGGTGCTCCTTTAAAGCCATAATGTGCACGTGACATGACTCTTTTCTCTCACGCCATCTCTCTCTACTTAGCTTCTAGCGTAGTCGTCTAGAAGAGGGAAGAGAGAAAGGGCTTATTGTGCGCTACAGGTAATTTTAACTCCGCTCGGACTTGATGGATTCTAAAAAATTTTGTAGCACATTGATTCGGGAAGCAATAAACTCTTTTAACGAAACTATTCGAAAATTACTTGCAAAAGTATTGCAGGGTCCCTTTAGTAAACTTAGAACCGTGGGAAGCAAATTGCTTTACTTTCATTGGCTTGAAACTTGGGAAGCATACCACACTCATGTGCCAATACAGTTGATGTGCAACTACTAGCATGTTTCTTAGGATAGCTACAAAGCACAATATGCAGTGAAATTAGGTCCTATTACTGGCACATCATAAGAGCATTTATGGTTCACAGATTAGCACTTCAGATCTATGTATACCCGCATCACCTGTATTTCTTCACAGCAGTAATAATTTTGACATCGATAGAGAAAAAAAAAGTAAACAAACTGTTGGGCTGATGGGCCAGACTACTTTGTTTGATTCTGGTGTATTCAATGATTTTAGTGGCATTAAATTGGCATTGCCAGGGAGTGCAATAGTTAGTTAGACCCAGGGGGTTATTTTTTGTGTTCTCTTTGTTTTTGCAAAGTGAGTAAACAAAAAAGAACCATGTCGGATCTGATGTGCTCTAATATGTTTATAACTCTAGAACATATCTTATGGTAGACTGATTATAATGTGAAGTAGCATTAGTGTTTGCTGGTAAACTTGCCATAACTAAAGGGACACTGAACCAAGCTATTAAGTTCACATGCCGATTAGTAAATTATGCATTTGCAATAGCAAGACAAATATTGTTACTAGGAAACATCACACAGAAAGCTGTCAATGAGGGGGGGGGGGCAATTTTCATTTTAGTTTGTGATGTCTGCTGATGTAAATAACTCACAAGCAAAGTATAAGCATATAGTAAATAGCCATAACTTTTTGTTTGGCTAGTTGGTGCTTGTCAACAGAAGAAATAAAGTACCAACGAGGCAAACACAAAAAGTGACATAGGCCTTAAAGTCTGTCCCAGCGTCTCTCCATGTAATTTCCTGTGTTTCTCTCGTTGCTGCTTCATCTCTTCCATTAGTGTAGCCATAACCTGATTTCACATGCATATTTGATGTTTTCAATAAATACACAGCAAATCACATGCACCCACACATGCATGAAAACAGTTTAACCCTTTCAAGCCTGAATTATGAAACTGCCAAACAAATTAAAATGTTTTCATTTTTCCAGCTTTAAAAAGCAACCAAAAATAATTCCACAGTTCAATTATCTAATATGCAACTTTAATGCATACTTTTATGTATGTCATGAATTCTTCATAGGCAACAGAAGCCAGAACCTCGCAATGAAAACATACTTCACAACTACGTAACATGTCATGTGCCACCTTTTGGATGTGTACACACCACATAAACGAAATTATTGAAGATAAAATTTAAGTCATTCAGGTGTAAAAGGCCGAAGAAGTGAGAGTTGTTGCACATGCTTCGCACTCTCCGTCATCAGCTACAAAACAGTTGGTTCTGGCATAAAATACCTTGGACAAGACAGCTTTAAGTTTTCCGTGCTGAAAGCTACATTCTCTATGAGTACTTGACAGCCGGCATTAAAGGCTGCGTGTATTTCGTGACTTGCTTCCTCTTTTTTTTTTTTTTTCAGTATGTCGCGAATTTGCAACACTCAGCAGTAAAGGGTTAAAGTAGCCATATGAATTGTTTGAATAGAAGCAATATTATAGGCTATCGCATTGTTCCTTTCTTTTTCGCACTTGATGTTGCAGCCAGAAGTGACATAAAAGCAGATACCCTCACCGGCACTGCAAAAACTATTAGCAATTGTTGAAAGGATTTTTGTCTAAATGTGGCAGTAGTTATTGAAACATTGCCACGGAGTGCATATGCCTATCGATGACAACTAAGAGACAGTAAAGCCAAGCAATTTGAGTTATTGTATATGCTACGTTTTAATAGCAGAGTTGCGCCAAAATCCGCCATCTTAGGTTCAACGGTGTTGTCCGTAGGTCGCGGGATCAAATCACGGGTGCGGCGGCGGCTGCATTTCCGATGGAGACGGAAATGTTGTAGGCCCGTGTGCTTAGATTTGGGCGCACGTTAAAGAACCCCAGGTGGTCGAAATTTCCGGAGCCCTCCACTACGGCATCTCTCGTAATCATATAGTGGTTTTGGGACGTTAAACCCCACATATCAATCAATTAGGTTCAAACGTGTGGTGGGAAAGCCACTCACCACCCGCGTAGAAGCAGTGCTTGTGCTTTAGTGTGCGTACTAGCTTAGATTTTTTTTTCTATTTTTTATGAAGGTACGAGCAAAACTCAGTTGCTAGCTTTGGGCACTTTTACAAGCCTTGATTTCATGCTTAAGTTTTTGGTATGTAATGATGAAACAAAGTGCTTCGGCTTGTTGAGCCAGTGAAATATATATTTATATTTGGTCACGCATTAGCTTTTCTTTAGGTTTATATGAGGTTTATTCGTCTGCTTTTTCGCAGTTTTTCCCATTTACAGATATGAAGTTATTTTTGTATTTTTGATCAGGATTGAGCCAGTTAGGAGTGGAACTTTTTCGTCACGCTGGGCTCATTCGGCTGTAGTATTATAGTTTTAACTGAATCGAGCTGGATAGCAATCAAAAGTGACCGTGTGATGCCCGTATCACACAATGCTCTGGTATTATGCTCATATTACAATCGCAGCTCATGACAGCTGATGTGAATCATTGTTCAACAGCCCTGTCGCGCCTTACATTCCTTTCGCTCAAGGTTTGAAAGATGCATTAAATTCACGCACTAGCTACAACACCTTGCTGATTTGAATAATTCTAGATTGACTTCTCCTTTATTTTTAGCATTTTACCCACCAGACATTTGGACGTATGCAGCCGACACACGCTGACCAACTCGGCATGTATAACGTATTCACTGCATCTGTGGGTAATACCAATTGGGCAAGTTTTGCAGTGTCGTGGATAAATAAAAAGAAGCCAAGGGTTCATTCCTTTCTCACGGAACACTAGTCTTTTTTATAGGAAAACCCGCTGCAACCTTGTCTAATCTCAGGTTTCTGTACTGAATACGTACAATTAAACACAGAATGCACTTGCTACCACATTTCCGCCATGCAGCGAGAATAACAACAGCTGATTTCAACCATACATGAGCTGCCCGGAATATGCGGAGCATCTGCGTTTTTGGCGTCATCTGCGTAGTGTTGGCTTCTCCACAGTGCAAATGAATCACCTATGATCAAGTGACGACGCTTGCTCAATAGCATTGCTGAAATCGTCGAAGGCCCAGTGAGCGGCGCCCGGAAAACAGTGGCGCAAATCTGCTACTAAAGGTAGCATATACAGTAACTCTACAAGGAAAGTGTAAAGCCTGCCATGTCTAGCAATTGTCATAAATGTGCAGAAATCAAATTGGACGAAAAGGTAACTTCACGCCATGAGGAACTGCACCTGCAAACTTTGAATAATGCATTCGATGCTCTATGGTGATGATTTACCATATATGTATCTGCATTGGTGTTTGCGAGGAAAGGACTTTGCATAGCAACTCGTTGTAAGATGTGCCACTTCACCAACAGGGCCGTCTAGCTTCCACGGCGGTGTGGCTGCAGTCTGCAGAAATAAAATGCACAGAAAGCTGGGATTATGTGTATATCCTGTAGCCTGGCTCCCCCTTGCTAGATTTCTGTGCATCAACTGCTTTTGTCGAAATGCATGCAGATTAGGCAAAAACGATCTTGCTTGGAGCTACACACTCCGTTTGCAATCAGGCTGAGCACTCGCGATACTCTTGGAATTCAACATAGTTTAGTGTTGCTTTTTTAGTATTACTTTAACAGTCTGATTGCATTCTGGCTGAAACAACTCTTCTAAAAGGCTGCTGTGTTTATTCTTGATGCTGTTATTTTTTTTTTATTACAGAGTAGGAAAAGGACATTCACTGATGCATCTGCACAGGGGCGTTATCACTAGTAGATTTAATACTTGATAAAGCATTTAGTGCAAGATTCGAGGAGTAGTTATTCTTGTGTGTAAAACTTTCCAGGTGCCACAAAAGAAGTTGGCAAAGCACTGACTCGCCTCTGTCTCCGTCACCGCAGTGTTGAAGCAAAGCTGCGTTCATTTACCATGTAAGTTGTTCAGTACATGTTGCATATATGTGTTTCGTTTCTCTAAAATGCAAGGTCTTTGTTTTCATCAGCAAGGAAGGTTGTGGGTTGAATTGTGGCTGCCACGGCCGGTTCAGAAGAGGTGTGAATATTTGAAACACGTGTACTTACCATATAATTCCAATTAAGTGCCCCCCCCCCCCAGACAAAATCGAAATAGCACGCAAAGGGGGGGGGGGGGGGATGCTATTTTGAAATAGAACTAAAATTCAAGATGGCAGCAAAATTTTCGCACAAAAAAAAAGCAGTGCACGTGGATTAAAATTTATTATAGCGAGTTCGCCGAACACTGAAAGGCACTTAGTGCCTCCGAAAGTTCCTCGGACGTCTTCTGGCTCTTATTCGTAGCATGGCGCATTGCAACGCCGAACCGCTGTTTCCAGCAATTTATGTACAGTCGACTCTCGTTAATAGGAAGTTCACGGGGACCGTGAAAAACTTCTGCACTTCTGCTCAAGGTACTCGGAGAGCGCATCATCCACGTGTTCGCTTAACACTGCTGTGCTGTTACTGAGCTTCCATCAAAGTTTTGCCTTAATGTAGTTTAGCTGCAGCAAATTATCCAAATTCTTCTCCTATTCCTGTGTCTGGTTCCAGTCGAGCCTGAAATGTCGAGATGTCTGGTACACGTTCTTTCCATTTTCTTGATACCATCGAATAACCCCGATTTTCTTTGCCACTCTGTAGGACTGCATTGGCATAGATGACCTCCCACCGCACACACAAAGCAACAAATGGTGTGGAGTCACAGTGCAAAACAGAATTGGATTGTATTAAATTAGACATGGGGGGGGGGGGGGGGGGGCTTGCTCGAAATTTTACGGTAGATTTAGGTGCGCATTAGAGAAACCCAGGTGGTGTTAGCGATTTCTGGAGCGTTCCATTGTGGTGTCCCTCATAGTCATAATGTGTTTTATGGGCTTTAAACCCCAACAATTATTATTGTGATGTGTGTTGCCAAATGCTGTATGGAAAATATCATTTTTTATTAGGTACTAAAGCATAAATTAGATCATTTATTATTCAAAGACTCTGCAAAATTTTGTAATGTGCAATCAGTACATTGAGCACTATATTACTGAAGTTTTTTTTGTTCAAATTTGAGGGAAGAGCCAGGGGACGACATCGAATATGTCATTTAGTTATGCTCACTAATAAGTTAGCTTTTTTTAGGATAAACAAGAGCTTGCAGAACACTAGGATGCTAGTTGTGCCTTCCAGTTGCCTTATACTTGATTTCAGTCCTCGTTAGCTAGCAGTCTTGCATCTCTAGTTAAATATCATGGTGGCATTCATGGGCAGTGTGGTTTGATGCGCTGTTGTAAAATTGTGGAGTCAAATCACTTTAACAGGAAATATTTTAAATATGGTTGTTTGAAGTTGGAAATCATGATAAATTTTTACTGTGAGGATGAGTAGGAATTATGCGCACTCTGGTTGTCAGCTTTCTTTTACCCCCTTTTTTTTGTATTCATGAGGTAACCATCTGTCCTGTGGAGGCCATACGAATTTGAACATGCTACGTAAGATTATTTGCAACCATAAATAAAGTAGAATAATTTTCTCTTTACATGTGGTTTAAGAGAACCAAATGTTTAGTGTATTGGCATTCTATATTTTATAAAAACAGTACAAAACAAAAAAGAATCGCGACTTATGTATGGTATCAATGATAAGTGGGCGAAGCTCGAGAGGTGGAGATCATCGGTAAACAGTAACTCTCCCGTGAAAAGTTAGCCCATTACATCATTAGAAAGATGTAAGACTGTGTGTATACTATACATATCAACTTTTATTGTCTTCTTGTTCATTTGTTGTTTTGTGTCTTTGCTTATTCTTTTGATTTCTTCATTGTCAAGGTGGCTGTATTGCGAGGTCCCTTCATTCTACGGCTTTATGATCCGTGAAATGAAGCAAGATAGGTTCTTGTACTGGCTGCAGTGAGAATTTTGCAAACACTAAGTTTATGCTTGTCCCTCGGACCGTGGTAGGTTGCATATGGATACATCTGAGTGCATACTTGGAAAGCATGTGCTCCACGATGCAGTCTTTAGCAATGAGGTCCATCTGCCCATGCGTCCATCCGTGCATCCGTCCGTGCGTGCATCCGTCTGTTAGTCACTCACACTAGCGCCACCTGCTGAGTGAGTCGTACAACAAGGTTGTTACAAACCGGTCACAAAAGACATGCATAGACAGACCCATGGCTTTCTGTGCTTTGCCCTGAAAAGATAGATGATTAGATGGATGTAATGTTGGTTCATACAAAAGGAAAGCAGCTTCTAGTTACAATTATCGCTTTAGACATGCTTGTTTGGTGCTGATATTTATATGCGAATTCCTGCACAGTGTGGAGAATTTGTTGTGTCAGAGTGGCCAAGTGACCTTTGCTTGCTGTGCATACGATCACAAGCTCTATTCTTGGTTATGATTGCTGCTTTCTGATGTGGGCAAATACCAAAAGGTTTTATGTGCTGGGCTTGGTTGCATGTTGGATAAGCTGATGCCAGAACTCCTCTCAAGTTCTCTATACAGGTTGTCTCATGTTAGCTCTCTTGGTTTCGGGCAATAAAACCGACTCTGTTAGGAGATTTTTGCGGCTTTGCAAAAGCTACACTTTGTTTGTCTTTACCACGAAGGAAGAAATATTTAGGAGGTGAAACTCCCGTTAAAATTGGCGTCCGCAGGTGTCCAGATAACGTCACATAAAGTACAAAAATAACATGCTCCAATGGAGACATTTCAGTTGGCAGCGCCTCGTGAAGCAAACCTACAACCATGAAGAAAAAAAAAAGTAATGCTACCGGCCGAGCGCATTTGAACGCGCTCCATGTTTCAGCTCCGTGACTGTGGTGGAACACGAGCAATGCGTGCAACTGGTTCGCTTGGAAACTGAAATGGTGGCAATTCTCTTTAGTACCACAAGACCTCGCCAGCATGATTTGGCCCTCCGGCGATGTGATGTTATCTGGTCGACTCAAGCAGCGGAGTTGCACTTCCTAAAGGTTTTTTCTTCTGAGGTCTTTACCCATGTTTAATGAGCTTTTATTTCACTTGTCAGTAGGGAAGCAAAGCTCAAGGGGCTCATCTAAATAGGAAGATAGTGTTGCTACATTACTTTGAGTTACGTAGCTACTAACTTGAGCATTTCAGCTGCGACCTTACTCCACTGACATTTATATGGTACAACATGCGTGGCTGTATCTACCACTGAATCTGTAGTCATCCAAGTTAGTAAAACTAGTTGTTAGGCTAGTTGGCACATTCTAACTGAATTGAACAGGATGGATAACAAATATAGAAAAAAAAAACTTAAGGTGGAAAAGGGCATTACTCACAACTAACAAACATAATCCGAATTGCTTCAAACACACATGAAATAATACCAGATGAGGTAAAATCTCAGAATATTTTTTATCTAGTTAGCATTGAAAATGTTCATATTCGTTGTTATGCGAAACCACATATGTTTCTGATACACGTCATTTTTTTAAAATGTAAGTTTCCATAACCTAATGTGCCAGGGCACCTGTATTTTTACTAAGAATGAAAGCGCTCGAAAACTTGCAAACAGGAATCTCAATAAACAATCAAATGTGCTGAAAGTTAGTTTCTTTATCGAAAATTTGTGTTCCCTAACTCTGCTGTTTAGCGAGTCTTGTTTCATCAGTGCAAACTTGACCGCAGCTGAGCAAAATTTTAGCAACGACACCAACTGAGTGGCCAGATCGACCTAGCACACCTCTATGTGAGTGCGGCCTTGGCTTTATTAAGGTTGTGAGAAACCTTAGGCGTGTAAAGCATCAACATTAGTATTTTGACCACCAGCCACATGCTTTAGCTTTTTCCCTTCACTTTTTGTTAAGAAGGCCTTCAGAAGCAGATGCAATGGCAGAGTTACTATATCCAGCTAAATTCTGCTGTGCAAACTGATTAAAAGAACTATTCAGCATCTTGCAAGGACAAGATTTCACCGGTGCTTCACTAAAAATGCATGGAAGTAGTAACCCACTTGAGAAGCTTGGAATGGGTCATATTGAAGGGTTAAAGCTTCCTGCATGAATGTGGGCATTAAGACTAGTATATATACTGCGCAGACAATGTGAGCCTTAGGTCCAAAAACTGCAAACTGTTGTTAAAGGGAGCCTCATGCGTAAAAAAGGGCCCATGGGCATGGTGTTTGACAGGGGCTAAAATTTTATCTGGTTAATTGTGGACACTGCCCTCTTTGTGACCGTTGTTTTGTTGAAATAATGCCCTTTTGAAATTCTCAGTTCTATAGCTGGTGATGTTTTTGCTGTATCTGCAGCATTATGTTGTGGTATTATAGATCTAACTTTGCAGTTTCAGTTCTCTAGCTGGTGATGTTTTTTGTTTTTTGTATCTGCAGCGTTACGTTGTGGTATTATAGATCTAACTTCGTAGTTGTATTTTACTTTCTGTAAAATGTTCTTCTTTAACTTGCACATTATGATGTGTGTGCTGCACATTATGATGTGTGTGCTGTTCCCAGGTCAATTATGGAGCAGCTAGTTATTCCATTACAAGACAAGCTAGAGGACTGGAAGAAAAGCACTCTACAACTAGACAAGGACCACTCCAAAGGTGTTTATATATATATCATTTATTAGCATGTACACATCTTTTTCCCCTTTCAAGCCTTTGTCGTTTCTTAGAGGGATACTGATTATAAATTTCGCTCTCAAAATTTTGTAGCCCAGTTTAAGGTTTAAGTGCTTGACAAAACCTTGCTTTTAGAAGAACGTATGGAATATAATGAATTTATTAAATTTTTCACAAACTACTGCATCAAGTGGCTGCAATGTGTACTAAAAGAGCTGTTAACTTGCCAGACACTGACGTGTCAAACATGCTCCCTGCTGACATTGCCCGCCATCGCCTAGGTCTCTCAACACGCTTTGCTTAAACAGTACAAATCAGTGCTGTGGTCTCTAGAACCAGTATGAATTGCACCGGCAGTGAACAATGCTCCCCGCTGGGGGAACCCTGCTTCCGCCGCCAACACCCTTGAAGTCACGGCTGTCAACGCGCAGCATGCGGCCTTCTGTTGTAAATTCTGACCATTTTTTTGCTGCACAGGCATGTTGTATTTTGCAAACACAATCGCCATTAACCGATCTACAAGTTATGCTTGTTTCTTTGCAGTGCTTAAACCTGGTGAGGGTTACTTTAATAAAAGCCTGTTGACATGGTCCTTTGGGTTCCCTTTCTTGTAGAAGTACATATACTGTCGGCAAGAATATTGTAACCAAGTTGGGCTCCAGTGCATGACCGACCTACACAACAAATCATGCCTGCTCTCCTGAGCCTGGCCTGGACCTGAATAAAATATTTCTAAGGTACTGATACCTGGGCCTGTGCATATTCCTAATGTAAAGCAGAAGGGAATTTTGAGGGGTCTCTCCTTCCTATTTCTCTCTATAGCCCCACCACTGACCTTGAATGGGAATGCAGTCAACTTGGTGCTTACTTAGACTGTGCTGTTGAATTTCCAACTGTGCATTCTCAGTGTCCTTGTTCTGCTTCCGTAGGCTCGTTTTTCTGTTAAAGTCTCTTACTAATGGGAGAATACAAAAATGCTCATGTAGTGTTCAGGGCCTGTTCATAAATCTAAGGTTCTTTCAGGTAAAAACCACTCGGTAAAGGCCACCCATCACGTTATGCCCCATAACCAGACAGTACCTTTGGTACATAACATTCACACCGCAATTTAACATATTATAGCATTTGCATTACAAGTTTGCTCATAATGCGAAATGCCTAACTAAGCTACATAAGTCTTTCAAGCTTGCTGTTTTCTATGACATGCACTTTCACAGAATTCAAGAGGGCACGTCAGGAGATCAAGAAGATGTCAACCGATACCTTGCGGTTGCAGAAAAAGGTCAAGAAAGGTATGTGCCATATCGGAATAATTCACAGATTTGTTCCATTTCTGGAATTCCTAAAGCTTCATGACTTGGTGTGCTTTCATGGCTCAATAGAGAAAAAGTTTTTATGCTTATGTGCATCCACGGGTCTCCGTATGGGTTGAAAGGGATTTTACAGGGTTTTATTCAGTAGCACTATATACATATAATTTAATGTCATCTTTGGTGACACCAGCCCACTACTGATATTGACGCATGTGTACATGGTGGACGAAAATGATGATGGGGGGTTTAAGACACCAGGTATTGGGCCTCTGGCTTTACTCGAAAACGAAGAAGACAATCTTGCGGCTCAGCTGTTGAGAACCCGCTGCTTTCGCTGTCTCAAGATGTACCTGTGTTTTGTTCGCGTTGTACCGCGACACTGGTGGAGGTGCAGGGTCGCAACCCTGCCTGATGCTCCACACTCCCGCTGGGAGCCGTTCCCAATTGCTTTAGTGGCAGCGCCCATGAAGACGTTGAGGACTGGCTTGACCACTACGAGCGTGTTGCCAAGCTAAATCAGTGGTCGGAACAGGAAAAGCTTTCTCGCGCCTATTTCTACCTTGACGACGGTGCTTGTACTTGGTATGAGAATAGAGAAGTCAATCTGTCGACTTGGCCCGACTTTCGACAGCAGTTCGTCGATACCTTCGCCAATGTCGATCGACGGGACCGTGCGCAGCAGTTATTTGAGCTCTTTCAAAAACCTAACAAAACCGTTGCAATGTTTGCCGAGGACATGGCTCGTCTCTTTCATCGAGCTAACCCGCACATGACGGAAAATAAAAAGTTGAGTTACCTCATGCACGGTGTCGTAGAACAGCTTTTCGCCGGCCTACTGCGCAGCTCTCCCAGTACCGTGGTTGACTTAATTAAGAGGGCTATGGCTATTGAGCGGGCCTTCATCAACGCTGCAGGCAGTATGACCGCATGTCCAGCAATGACCCAATGAATGCTATCGCCATGATGTCTGAGAGTCGGAGCTCCTTGCGAGACTTGATTAGGGAGATAGTTCGCGAAGAACTGCAGAAGTTCCAGACTCCGGTTGCTTTAACTCCCATTGGATCGGTCGTTGAAGTCGTACGCAACGAAATATGCCAAGCGTTGTCTACGGCTGGTCCTGATGCTGAGCAGCGTCTCATGAGCTAAGCTGCTGCTCTCCAATGTCTACCACCCGCTTCTTGACGCCGTGCCTCCGGGCGCCAATGGCCCTTTGGTTACCGCCGCAAGAGCAGACACTGAAGCAACCACCCATGCTACAGCCATACAACCAGCCGTCCACAGCCACGCCATGGGCATCGATGCCAGGGGAAATGCTCAGACATCCACTGACCCGAAAAACAGGTGCATGGCGCACAGTCGATAGAAAACCACTAAGCTTTCATTGCGGAAGTGCAGGCCATATTGCCCATCATTGCTGACATCGAGGTGATTTATTCCATCCTCTTCGACCTTGGTTTGATGGTCGATGTGCCAACGATGAATACACTTCACGCTGCGATGACACCGCTTTCTACACTCTAAAAAAATATCGAGTAAAAAGGGTGTCTTTTTGTCCCACAACAATAATTTTCATCAGGCCTGCGTGCGCTTCCTTTCTTGAAAACTCGGTGCTGGCCACTTTCCTATCGAGAATGCAATGTAACCCTGATAATGGGCATGTCGATCGTGACAGGAATGTACCGGGCGCGGGGCGATAGCGTAAGGATGGAACGCAATATAGATGACGATTATTGTTGTGTGACAAAAAGACACCCTTTTTACTCACTCTTTTTTTAGAGTGTATGAAGCCTGTTCTCACTTTGAGGATGGCTGTACCACTGCCTCTATCTTAATACATTAGAAAGGAAATGACAAAGACTTGAAGAATTACAGGCCGATCAGCTTGCTCCCTGTAGTATACAAACTATTTACAAAGGTAATTGCTAACAGAGTTAAAGAAAACATTAGAATTCAATCAACCAAAGGAACAAGCAGGATTTCGAACAGGCTACTCAACAATTGACCACATTCATACTATCAATCAGGTAATAGAGAAATGCTCAGAATATAACCAACCACTATACATAGCCTTCATAGATTATGAGAAGGCGTTTGATCCAGTTGAAATATCAGCCGTCATGAAAACACTGCGTAATCAGGGTGTCGATGAAGTATATATAAACATCCTAGAAGAAATCTACAGGGGATCAACTGCTACCATAGTGCTTCATAAAGAAAGCAACAGAATACCAATCAAGAAGGGTGTAAAGCAGGGGGACACAATCTCCCCAATGTGCTATTTACCCCGTGCTTACAGGAGGTTTTCAAAAGCCTAGAATGGGAACAGTTAAGAATAAGAGTTTATGGAGAGTACCTTAGTAACCTGCGCTTCGCTGATGACATTGCATACTACATTGCAGACTACCGACCACAGCACCGCGAGCAGATATACCCTGCTTGGACTTCACTTTTCGAAGCTCGGTCCGGGCACTCCCTTGTTGCAGTACACTCTAGTTAGGCTCCGCCCAACTAGTCAATGGCGTCCCGACTGTGGTGCGGGCTGCGTCTGTTTTGGCTCGAAGCGGAAAAGCTGTAGGCCCACCAGGAACTGCGGTGAAAGGTTGCGGCAAGTCCGGCCAGTTTCACTCGAGTCTTCCGAGATCGACGGCCGCTCCCCGAGCCTTTTCGCCGACAGCTTCATGATTGGGCGGCTCTACTGCTTTCATCGCGGTAGCGAGGCTGGCCTTCCTGATTTTTGCAGTTCGAAGCCCCAATGCACAGTGACCGCTCATCCTCCGGGATTTTTCATTACGGCTCGGGTCGCGTGCCACGAGCTTTATTGTCCCATCTCGTACGTGAACGTGGCGCTTAAGTGCACCATCGGGGGTCTCGTGCGCGGACGCCACCTTCCAGCACCTGGAACGTGCCTTGTGTCCTTTTACTCATGACATTCAGCCAGCCAAGTTCTAAACAAAATTAGTTTGTCAGCAAAAAAATTGACTAAAGTAAGGAGATGAAAAGCAAGGGAAGAAAAAGCTGATACCGAGTGAATAACTGGTTATATTGAGATACATCGCAGCTAGCATATGGTGGCACACAGTGTTGTCATGCCGAATCATTTGAGCTGCTTTGTTCATGACTGATAAACACACACACACGTGCACACACACACGCACGAGTGAAATATCAATGTGCATCAAAAGAAAGCTGGTGCACATGTTGACTTATCATTTACGAGGGTAGCAGCAATATATAAACAGCTCTGAATGATTGCCAGTAATGTTTCTAGATGTAACGGCCATGCTTGTACTCGTAAATATATGGCATGTGCGCCGAACCAGATACATTGCGACCTGTAACAGCTAGTAGCCCCTGCCTAAGCTTAGTACGCTTTCCTGCATGACACCAAAGCACTGCGGTGAAAGTGACCTAAGAAGTGCATTGTTCACAAAAAAGAGACAGAAAATTTCAGAACCGCTGGTATTCGTTGTTATTTTCTTATTGCAGTGGCTGTAGGATGCTTTTTGAGCTTCATGGTTGTGCCTGCACAATCGGGAGGTTTTTGAAAATTTGAGTCTGTTGACATGTTGCATGGTGACATTGAGTGCATGTTGACAATGAAAGGCCCAGCTCCTTTTTCAAGACCGTCCCCTTTGCCTTTATGTTGTCGTCCACCCTTCATGAGGCGTCTGATTGCGAGGGCATTGCAGGCAAGTGTCAACACGGTACAACAATGTCAACGCGTCAGGAGAACAAAAAAAAAAAAGGCAACGCAAACACCATCTGTAATCAAAACATGAAGACATACAAAGTGCATTAGGGTCATTAATATTTGTGTGCACAATCTCGAAAGATTCGACATGCTGCTGATGGCCAATTCTGACAAACTGGCTGCACGGTGTGAATGTCGGCTTTTGAGCTTCCATATAGGTATGCACGATCGACGTGCCTTCTGCAGCAGCACGGGCAGCACCTGTTTGAACCTCTGCGGTAACATAATCTTGCGTCAAATGTCGCAGGGTGGAAAACGGTTCTTAACAACCATACTTCATTACATTGGAAGCTTATGGGCCTTGGCCAAGACCACAGAAAATTTCGTATCACACCAAAACTGGTACAAGTAGTGATTGCATCACCGAGCTTTCTCTCTCTCTCTCTGTACATGTGTGTGTGCGTGCGTGTGTGTGTTACTTAGATTTAGTTCTGTTCCAGCCATAATTCTAGTTTAGGTGTTGGTTTCGGTTCAGGTTTGGTGCGTCACCCTAATTGTGATTTTTGCTTCATATTTCACATGACTTTGGTAACTCGGGGAGCAAGTGAAATGAGATTCAGCTTCTTGGCGTAGAGTGCTTTTTAGGGATTTTCTTCTCATGTTGCAAAAATCAGTGTAGTTTAAAACGTAACAACAATACACAATTTGGTGCATTGGCCAAGAGTTGTCAACAGTGGTTGACAAATTGTGGTAATCTTGTTGAAAGATGGAATGGAAGAGTGAATGTAAAATGTGTCATGAATTCTAATGAAGCTATGGAAGATTAGCTTGACTTGAAAGAAAGAGCAAGGAGAAGCTGTTGTGGCATGTGTCCAGCTTTCGGGGACATGGTAGTTTTGGGATGTGACCATTTTTTCTCAATTTCTTTTTTTACATGCGAAGAGCCCTTTAAATATCTTCTGGGTTGACCACTGTAGTGACAAATAGATGTGTGCTTCTGACATGTTCTAAGGGGAAAAATTCAGCAGATCCTATGTACCTTGAGAATCTACCATACTTTACTTGCGTAAAGAACCCACTTTTTTTTTTAGAAAAGTTGACATCAATTTGGGGGGAGGGTTTGTTGCGCGGGAGAAAAAAGTCACGGATGTTATAATAACAGCGGGAATTTCGTGACAGCTTTTCTTGTTTTGGCCCGTTAAATGCGCGACAAATCTTTTTTGTAGTTCGAAGTTCTTTGTTTCCTCCCGTAACGAAAGCACACGGATCGACGCTGAAGTGTCGTCCAGCTGCTCGGTTCCCATGCTCCAGTGCATACTGTCTGTAAACAGCCGTGCAGCTAGCAAACCGGTCAAATACGCCCTGCACAGCAGGTGTCCGAACTAAGTACACAACAACAAACCCGACAACAAAAACGCAGCGTCGGATGGCGGCGTACAATCGTTGTGGTAGACGTTGCGGGTGCATGACGCATGTGGGAATTGAGGCTAGCCCGCTGCCTTTGCACGGGCTTTGCCACCTTTTCTGCCGTACTCATGTCCCGACATGCCTCCCCTCCTCCGCTGTCTGCCGCGCTGGGAGAGTGAGGAAAGATGCTGAACCCCTCTCACCCGGTAGCGGTTGGCGACTGTGGTGCTGCGCGCGGGGTCTCTTGGGACGATTTGGGTGCACGCGTCAGAGAGTGAGTCAGAGTTTCTCCGGGACAGCTTACGGTGAGCACGCATTCCCTTTTCTGTTCGTCGACTCCCGTTGCTCGGGGCTCATCGGACTTTGCTGACGGCGCCTCGCGCCCGAGGCGTACGCTCACCATTTGTTGCCCCTTTGCGTACGCTCGGCCGAAGGGCGGTACGGTGTCCTAGTGCATGGCCAAGCTACGCCGACCCGTCTCCCTCCGAAGCCAAAGCGAGCACGTTTGCCCTCACTCGAGCAACCGGGCCTTGGTCCCGGTGTCTCCGTGAATCACTTTTACCACGGAGACATGCCCGTGGCACCGTGTAGTACTTGCGCCCATGGCGAGGATAAGCCCATTTGCTTTCCCGCTGTGCCTTTGGAGCGGGCTGTACTGCGTTTTGGTGTTGCCATAGATAATAAAGTGTTGCGACCTTGAGCAGTATCGTGTTCTCGCCATGGCGACGGTTAACGCTTGCCTTGCGGCTTGCTAAGATCGGACCCACGCTAGTGGCCGTATTTCTTCAGGATACGTGTCACTACATGCTCCGTCAGCATGGTAGTTGTGGTTGCGCTTTGCATAGCCTCCGAGATAGCAGGCATGTAGCGTGTTTCTACGCTGCGTGCCTGCCATTTCAGAGGCCACATGCTTTGTTTCTTGCTTTGTTTTTGTGCTGCTGTGCTTGCACGGTGCTATCGGCAAAGAGGTTTCTCCTGCATTCGACAGATGGCGCTTCGCCGCAAAAAGCGCGACTTTCAAATTTTGATGTTGTTCGGGATCGTGCAGCTCACAATTGTTTAGCATGGTTGCAGAACTATGTTTTGACTTTTATTGTGTTGGTATTTTGTGATTTGTGATATAATGGCTTGATTTAACGTTGTTTCGATCGTCAACGGCATTGGCTATAATACCAAAATAAATTTTAGTTTTTTTTTCTTTTTTCAAGGAGCAAGGTAGGGGGTGAGTTCATTACGCGAGTAAGTATGGTATGTTATGGGAAGCATGCAGATGGGGGGGGGGGGGGAGGTGACTCTGTTGTAATTTTTTTATTGAGTGAAACTTGATGAAGTGGCCTTAAAGATATGTACAAATGCACACAAAGATGTTAAACAGCCGCATGTTTTATATAACCAGTTGTTTACGGTTGTGTAATGATGCCAACAGCAAAACGGATATTAGCAACACCAGAACCGGTAAGTTGATATGAAGCACTGGTGCTCGCGGTGATGGTAGTAGCCCTGGACATTGCTACATAAATCAACTTCAGCGAATTATGCTTGGCCACAAATGATATTAACTAGACATGATGGCTGTATCATAGAGTACAGCCGCGGCCACGTCTCTGTAGAGCGCACGAGCAGCTGGTTTTTTCTCTGCGGGCCAAAACCTTGAGGCAGTTTCGGGCTCTGAAATGGTGTATCGGGAGCATGCATGGCCTAGTTGTCAGGCTGACCACGCCAGAGCCTGATACTGCCCCAAGGTTTCACCCCGCAGAGCGAAAACCAGCTGTTTGTTTGCTCTGCACAGACATGGCTGTGGCTGTACATATGTAATGCTTAAAAAATTGGATAGCCAGCACTCCAATCACAATTGACATTTCGCAAACTCTAGGGTCTATTTTATAAGTAGTTCCGAGACATGGCATTGCTGTGTGGTAGAATACTTGATTGTCATGCAGAATACTGGGGTTTCAGTCCTGCTTGGACCCTGACAATCATTCTTTGCATTTGTCGAGTCAACGCTGCCTATGGCAGCTTTTTCTTAACCGTGACACATAAACTTTCCCATGTCTGTTCTCGCCGTTCCTCAGTAAATAGAAACTGTCAATTACCTGTGGCGCATACCTGTGCCACATATCCGCCCGCGGGTATGTGCCACAGCTCTGGTGTAAAAGGTTTAAAGAGGTACACAACGAGGCTGTGACATTATTCATGTCTTGACCACCGAGTCATATTCGTCATTCATCTTACCCTCCCATACTAATTTTGGTTTATTCCAAGTTAATAGGCTGATCATGAGAGCATCCAGACGTAGGCAGCCAAATAAACATAGGTAGACACGCACGCTCAAAATGCCTGCAGTGCGCAAAGAAATGCTTTGCACTTAACATTTGGTTTGAAGCATTTGATTGAGAAGAAACGATGCAGGGTTTCTATAGCATTTTCTGGCTTCACCTAAAACACCTTTTGAAGGACTAAATTACAAAAAAAAGTCTATAGAAGTAAAGTATGACAGAAGAACCATTGTATAAAAATACAATAAAGATGAGAAATAAATTACAAGATGAATTCATCTTGAAAGGTAATTATAGCTGTTATTAACTACAGCATTGCATGTCCCATTTTTGCTAACTATTGGCTAATGGTAAAGCACCGTTATAACAGTGAACTAAAATAATACATAACTATTGTGCCTACGATTCTCTCCATATTTAAATACTTTGAGCACTGCAACCTTCTTCTTAGAGAAATTAACCCTCTTTTTTTTTTTTCTCGTTTACTCTATGGTATGCAATGCAGTGTTCAGAACTAGAATAGTAAAAACCAAAGAATGAAGAGAATGACAGAAGAACCATTGTATAAAAATACAATAAAGATGAGAAATAAATTACAAGATAAATTCATCTTGAAAGGTAATTATAGCTGTTATAAACTACAGCATTGCATGTCCCATTTTTGCTAACTATTGGCTAATGGTAAAGCACCGTTATAACAGTGAACTAAAATAATACATAACTATTGTGCCTACGATTTTCTCCATATTTAAATACTTTGAGCACTGCAACCTTCTTCTTAGAGAAATTAACCCTCTTTTTTTTTTCTCATTTACTCTATGGTGTGCAATGCAGTGTTCAGAACTAGAATAGTAAAAACCAAAGAATGAAGAGAGCACTGTAGAGCACTAGATGGTTTCTGCTATGTGATACAGGTGCTGGGCATGTTGGACATATGGATTATTGCACCTGTCATCCTGCTTTGTATTATTCTAGGCCATGCAAAATGTGTTCATTACTGTGCCCATGTATCACTCTGCACGTTGGTGGTGATGCATGACTTTGAGTGTTGGTATGGTACTATGCTGCAGGCAGTGGAAAGTGGGAGATGCAGCGTAGCCTGGAGTGTGCTCTGCAAGAGATGAGTGACCGGTGCCTGCTCTTAGAGGAGGCTGAAAAGCAAGCAGTGCGCCGTGCCCTGGTTGAGGAGAGGGCCCGATACTGCCTTCTGGTGGCCTGCCTCACACCAGTCTTGGTAAGCAGCTTGCTCCGTCTTGTGCCTTTGCTCATTATGTGTGGTGGAAACCTTTCAAGGAAGGCAAATAAAACTGAAACGGCATTCTTGTTTCAAAGATTGAGATGAATTGCAAGGTTAGACTAAGTTCCGTTTAGTACTGAACTCTATTCCTATTAATGTGACCCTCAATGGGTGGTTGAGATAGGTTGAATTGTCTGGCCGGTCAAAGTTAGCTAGAAGTTGGAAAATCTATAAAATCCACTGCTTAATTATTTGGTAGTATTCAACTGAATTGTAACAAACCCCCGAATTGTATATGCACCCACATTTTCTGAGTTCTGAGTTGAAAAGCAAATTGCGTTGTAGCACCTAAAATGAAAATAAGGAAAGCATGTATATCTCTTAATCTTGCTGTAATAGAAAGATAAAGGAAGCAGACTTTTATTTTCACTGAATGAACCTCTATGTACTTGGTGTTTTTCATAGTCACTGTTGGGGGTCACTTTTTTGCTATGAGAATTGAGTATGTTATACTCTTTACGGTCTTTAGCATGTTTGATGTTCTGCATTTATTGAATGGCTAATCAGCAATACCAACTGGGGTGGTGGCCTTTCCCTGACTAACTTCTTTGCTAGTCCGACCTGTGATTTATGCTATTCTCTTGAATACAGGGAACATGCGACAGCACTTGTTGCTGCAAGCTGAACAAGTAAAATAGCATTCCATTTGAAAATGCAGTCATAGTTTGGCTGAACTCGATGTGGTTGTGTAACTGCATAAGCTCATCATCTTCTGAAGGTGTTGATGCAGGCCAGGCTGCCCTTACTACATTGTTGAATCTATTCGTTTTTATTGAACTGCCTCGCATGTAGAATTTTCATAAGGTGTGTCTAGAAAATAAAGGCTCGTATATTTTAATTATTGTTGAAGAATCAAAGTAGCCAGTCTCACATTAGCAGAAGTCTTCTGTGCTATGTGATTGCACTGGTGTTGTTGTTGCTGTTGTTCATACATCTCTTGCCTGCAGCTGCCTCTAACTCTTCCTGTATATTTTGTAAATACAGTCGAGCCCACATATAACGGCCCCACTTGAAACGAACTTTCGCTTAAAACAAACAATATCCGAGTGACCGTGAAAATATACATTGTTTCAATGGCACAAAATTGCACTTACAACGAACGTCTCCGAGCGCCGCTGATTGGTTACAGCGAACGGAGTCAGCGGTCTGGCGACTTCCTGGGAAACCAATTTCGACCACTGATCAGGCATCTGCGAGGTGCCCATACTTTCTTATTGTTAAACGCGAACCCTGCCTCCATGACCTTCTAGTTGCGGCTCTCCCCAACCCATAGAGGAAGGAAAGTTGTTTCCTTCCTCCATGCCCCGACTGCTTTTTGTTACGCACCCCTCCGTCCTTTGTCCCCCCGCTACTCTGAGCACCCCGCATCGCCAAACGAGGCCCGTGTTTTCACACTGCCACCGATCTTTCGAAGACCGGTCGGCCATCTACCCTGTTTTTGATCGCTGGTACTGTCGCTTGTCGCCGGCTTGGAGTGACCAGACCATTTGCCAACATCGTCGGCCACCGTCTGTATCCGATAGTCTGCGTCTAGTGCACGGGCGCACGCTACCCCACCGACTCTGATAATTTGTGATTCGTTTCGTGTTTAGGAGTTGTTCTCGCTCACTTCGCACTCGGCTCAGCATGCCTTCCGCGCGCTTGCGGAATCACGAAAACGGCTCTTAATTTGCACGGAACGAATCGCGGAATATCAAAGTTCGTGAGGCCACGCAAACCCGTCGGCGCAACAAAACGATTTTCTGACCACGGCCGCCGATTCTTCGAACACCGCTGCGCGCACCGATCTAGGCGGCCATGTTTTGACTTCTGCGCGCGCAGGCACTCTTTCCAAGTTTTTCTACGTGCGAGTTTTGCAGACCTTTCAAGCAAGCTATCCAACCTGCCTCCTTCCCGTGTGTTTTGGTTTTCAAGGTCGCCCTCCCGCCGCATGCTCCCCTCTCTTTATCGCAACTCCTTGCCCTTCCCTCACAAGTCTGCTCTCCTCTCTTGATCACAACCCCTTCGCCCGTATCCTCCGCTCCAGGACGCCCGCCACGCTGGCTCGAATTAGTTTCGTTTTCTGACTGGAAACGGCCTCATAACTGTTCCACGCGTTCTGGCATGTGTGTCGCATGTGCGCGTCTTACTCGTTCTTGGCGTGCGCGTGGGGTCATGATGGCAGACGGGAGGATTAGCGCGCTTTTTTATGCCGTTCAACAAAACATTCAAAGTGTGACCGCTTGGCTTGACCTGACCGAGCGTAATCCGCGTGTTAGGTGCCGCGTTGCGGAGCACTTGCTCATAGCTGTTTACCACCTGGCAGCTAACTTGCCGCTTCTGGCGTCCCTGTATTCAGCTGTGGAGATGGTGAATAATTGGTGGGCTGTGGAGATGGTGAATAACTTTGGTGCCAATGCCTCATGCAGCTTATGCCATGGGCCTCGGCGAACGAGCACCCTGCCATTTTAAATGAACTCTAGACTGCCCTTATCGCTTCTGCTCTTTGAAACAAGTGCATCACGCACTTTTTGGGGCAAGAAAAGTTTGTATTTTCACTCGCAATTTTTTTTAAAAGCTGTGTTTCATTTACTACGAACTTCAGGATACAGCAAACGGATGCCGCGTCACGCTCAGATTCGTTATAAGTGGGCTCGACTGTACATTTATTTCATTCATACTCTCACCCCCGTGACATTATTCTTCTATATTCTGACAGAATGCCCAATGTGCCCTCTGGTGCCTCTGAGCACCCCTCACTTGCCAGCTTGTAGCATCAGACGTCGAAGAGTGCTTGTTGGAAGACTTGGCCAGCTAACTTTGCTGCTACCGAAGACACTGCCCCGCTTAACAGCTGCTCTCTCTTGCACAGTGTGGAGCTTGAAACGTGTTCTTAAACAACTTCATGTAATTCATTCATTTAACTGCTGACATTCACTGTAGTTCCAAATTATTGCGCTGGTCTTCGATTGTGGCCTCATTGGAAATTTGTTATATGGAAATTTGGGATTAACACATTTGTCATAATGAGGTTAAAAGTACATGTTTATATATTCACATGGAAATTGTGCCAGGATTTTTGCTTGTTTAAGTTGGCATCTGCCACTTGTCAATTATTCTGGTAGTACCTTCTTTTTTTAATTCATGTTCAATGACTTGCCTGCAGGAAGAAGAGCTGTTGATGTTGCAGGAAACATCCCATTTACAGGAGATTTTGGACTCCTTGGCAAAACTTACTCGAAATCCCGAATGCCTTCCCTCAGCCAGTGAACAGGTCATCACAGACCTAAAGGCATCTCAAGGCACTTGGACCTTCCAGGTAAGATTATCATGTATTTTATGGCAAGAAAAAAGAGTGCAATGGCAGAATGTAGGGCAATAAAGCAGTAAAGTGTAATCTAAGGTAATTCGCTGTAATATAGTTATACGTACTTGTTTCAAAATTGGTGTCATTTTACTGCTTTCTCTTACTCCTGCTCTAGTTTTTTGGTTTTTATGACTATACTGCATAGGTGGTGTCTGCAGTTTTAGGCTCATATTGATGTAGGAAAGCCTGCTTGCAGAGGCGCAGCTAGGAGTGCACTTACTGTTGGAATGAAAGGGCCATGTCGTTGTTATGCTGTGCAATCTTGGGATCAGTGATGGTTGCCATCTTGTGATAGCAGTGGCAATAATGCTGGCCAGGCTGGTTCGAACTACATCATTTCATGTGCAGTTTTGATTTCATGTCAGATTGCATTGCTGAACAAATTTTTTTGATAAACTTTTTTTAGCAGTGCAAATTAGAATTGTATAAATTCTCTATTGTTTGTGAGCTACTATATTCACCTTAAAAATTTTCTTGGGCAGGCAGAATATGTAGTGGATATTGATGAGAGATGTTTGTTAGAATCATCAACTTCTTCCCGAGAGCCTGCAAAGCAGGATACTGTTGCTTTTAGAACCATTACTTCTGTCACCTTTTTGGTCGGATGCACGTAAGTTGGCCAGCCGAGTTCAAATTATCTCATTATTCTCAGCCTGTTTAGTTAATTGTAGGATAAAGGACTTTATCTATAATCTCCAGTTTACCATATCCTGTGCAAGCCGATTCCATTTTATCTCAATGAACTTCTTAATTTTGTGCAACTACCGTAATTCCAACTTCCACTGCACATTTTGTAATGATACTCGTCAGATTATCATGCACTGCGTCAACGCTAAGGCCGGTTTCCTCGATAAGAACCGAGTATCTGTTCTGAATTCTTGTACTTTCCCTCTCAGTGCTAGCGAATTGATTCGCTTCTTGTGTATCAGTTTCTCTCATTCCTTCTTCAAGTCTAGGCGAATCCTAGACCTTACCATTTTATGGTCCCTGCATCGTATCTTGCCAAGCACTTGCCAGGTTGTTGCACTCAGTAGTTCTGATGCCAGGTTGTTGCTCTCGCTAGTTCTGTTCAGTTCATTTCCAACTCGCTGCCTTTTCCAACTGCATTTTCTATCTCTTGGTGACCATTCTGTTGCTCTAACTGTCCACTGGTTGGGTTCTATGCATTATTTGGCCAGCCAAGGTTAATTTATTTCACTTTATGTCAACTAGGATACCTGCAACACCCATTTAATCCCTGACCCACCCCACTGCTCCGATCTCGTGAAGTTATTCTTATCATTTTAAGTTCCATTGCACGGTGCGTGGTCTTCAACTTTTCTCTAGTTTTGTTACTCTCTATGGTTCAGCCGTATATGGTTGGTTGTATACTTTTTGCTTTAATGACAAAAGTAAATTTCCTGTCTTATATTTTGGGAGGGCCTGCCGGATGTGCTCTAGCCCATTGTTATTCTTTGGTGAATTTTTTTTCGTGATTAAGCTGCCCTGTTAGTGGTTGTCGTATGTATACATAATCTTGTATACGCTTTAATGTAAGGCTTTCAATCCTAAATTATTCCTGTTTCGCCTGGCTGTTCAAGAATTGCTAAAGACCGGAAGAAGTAGTTGAGTGAGCGTAAAGACATGGAGGGGGGGGGGGGGGGGGTCATCCAAAGCCCTTGGCCATGTTTTTTAGTCTCTAGTTAACATCATGACAAGTTATGTGGCCAAGATTATTTTCAGGATAAAAAAAATGTGGTGACGGCTGGGACCTTTAGCCAAGATTGAATTTACTGGAGTCAAATTAATGGAAGTATGTTATGCAATGGCATGCAGTAATTTTTTTTATTTACAGATACTTCAGGCCCTTCACGGGCCCATGCAGAAGTGAATACAAAAAATATAAACAGAAAACAAATATGAATGCACAGCATATCTTGACACAGCTGAAAAAATAATACATAGCGAATGAACAAGTTGAAAGACATAGCACTCAGCAGTATGTACATACCTACACATTTATACTTATATATATGCACATATATACACATACATACAGGCCACATGCATCTAGAAAAAGTATTATTTACAATATTGACGCGTGTCTACATGTGGACGATAACGATGATGGGGCATTTAGTGGGCACGAGGTAGTGGGCCTCTAGCTTCCATCGAGGCCGAAAAAGACGATCTTGTGACTCAGCTGTTGAGGACACGCTGCTTTCGTCGTCCCAAGGTGTATCTGTGTTTTATTCGCAATCTACCGCGACACTGATGGAGGTGCTGTAAATGTAATTCTGTAAATGAAGCCAACGACCCAGAGTTTACAACTTCCTCGGACAAGTTATTCCAACAAGTAATCGCGGCAGAAAATAGAGCAAATATTTATGGCTGCGTATATTGTGCAGTCATCCGCAAATAGCCTAATCTGGATCTGTGGCTCCACACAGAGATGAATGTCATTTATCTCAACTAAAAAAAGAAGAGGCCCAAAAACTGAGCCTTGCGGAACACTGGAGTACACCTCCAACTCACTTGAGACACACCCATTTATGGTGACACACTGTCTTCTATGTTTCAAATAGCATTCGATCCATGTTACAACCTTCCGTTCTATTCCTGTAGCGAGTAATTTCGTTACTAGATACTGATGAGGAACAACGTCAAATGCCTTGGAGAAGTCCAAAAATATGGCATCGGTCTGGCCTTTCAAATTGAGCGTACTGGTTAACTCTTGAGATATTTAAGCTAGTTGGGTGACCGTAGATAAACCAGATCTAAATCCATGCTGATGCACATAGATTAATTTATTATTTTCTAAGTAAGTAATGATAGCCTTAAATATAATGTGCTCGAATAACTTACAACACCGTAAATGGGGCACAACATAGTAATTAGCTGCACCCAGTAAATGTCTAGTGCTGCATAATAATTTACTTAGAGAAGAGATTAGATGTGTATTCCATACAGTTATGCTCTTTCTTTTACAAGCATATAATAGTAATTAAGTGCAGTTGATGTATTTTGTAGATAACCTTGACAAGTTGGGGGTGGCTGGAGTTGTATACAGTGATGACAAATAATGGTAATAATTGGTTGCAGACACCTCCAGGCTCTCCTGTTCACACTGGTGGCAGCACAAGCAGTTCCTTGGGTTCACGCAAATCCAGCATGTGCAGCATCAGCAGCTTCAACAGCTCCTCCAGTGGTAGCACAAAGTCCCATTCTCCTTCGCATCAGCTTCGGTGTCGAACAGCCTCACAGGTAGGCATTTATTCAGTTTTTTTTTTTATCCAAGTGCAGTAGCAACTATACAGTAGACAGTAGCATACAATAGCATACCGAAGATTGTCACACAGTGCGATTAAGAGGCATCTACTTTTCTTGAGAAACATCAAACTTTTGCCCTGCTGAATCTTTATTCACATGAAGACGCCGTTTACAGCTCGCAGTGCAAATAACTGTTTCCGCTTGGAAGCAGTGGTTACCATACAGCAAGCAGATTGACTCTCGAACGAAAAAAATCATTTCGATAACAAATAAGAGAAACTATCAAAGGCATGTTGAACTTCCAACAATGGAGACACACATGGTGGTGCCGAGACATTGGTTATGCTGAATATAATGCCAAAAAGTGCATTGGTGGAATGGAGTGAATAGAAGGCATCAGTGACATCGAAAAGCTCTAGCAGTGTCGAAAAGTTTCAGCAGTAGATCGAGAATACCATATTTTCTCACATATAACCTGCACCAAAAATTGAAATAAAAAAAAAAAAAATTGGCTGAAAACGGGGGTTGCTGGTTATCTGCGAATAATCCGGAAGCAGAGATCGGCAATGCAAGGCCTGCCGTGCAGTTCGTATCGCCATCAGCATCATCTGGTCTAAAGCCAATAAAAGCCAACACAGGCCATATACAGATCCCCTCGGTAGTGTGTTTATTCACTTTTTGCATGCTTTGTTTGATTTGTTCAGCAGCGTTAGAACAGCGGTTTGACAGTGTCTGTCTCTGAGTCAGGTGTGGCCAGTTTGCACCGTTAGTCACCCTTGTCTGTTGAGGCACCATGAGTGGGTCTCAGCGGCACTCTTTATTGCGAAAGAAAAACTTGAGATTATAGCTGCTGCAGAAGAAGTTATTAACAGAGCTGCTGCGAGGAGGTACGTCGATGAGTCTTGCATCTGCGACAGGCAAAAAAAAAAAAAAAAAAAAGGGCCTCTCTCAAAAATGTAGGCAAGGAGAACCGCGCATTTCGCAGCCCGAAGACCCCCTTCTTGAGACGCAGCTTGTCAAATTTTTTGTGGAGCAGAGGAGTCGTGACCACGTTGCGTCAACAAAGATGGCACAAATGGAAGCGTTGAGCTTGGTTCGTGAGATGAACATCTCACGGGAGTTTCGTGCGAGCCGTGAATGGCTCCAGCGATTTGTGGTCAAACACGTATTTTTGGTGCGCCAGAATAAAGTTCTTTTGTAAAAATAAAGTTCTTTTGTAAACGACACTGTGACTGTGAAATTGTGACTTTCCAAAACAGTTTTCCTAAGCTATGTGTGCGCGAGTACCTTTTTCTTTTTTCGGGGAGTTCAATGTAAGGGGTGGGAGTTATATGTGAAAAAATATGGTGTTTTTACACCATGAACAGCCTGATGCCATGCAAGCGGATGGAATGGTGAACTTGGTGCAGTTGGCACAAGCTGTACTCGAATGAGTGCAGCAAGGTGCAGCGAACGGAATAGTAGCAAAATGGCACAATTGGTGCAGTTGAATCACCACTGTTTATGGCACAAGAGACTTGTGAAAGCATTGCAGGCATGTCAATTATATTTGTAAGCTGGTGAAATAGTATTTAATGCCCTCTACTAACTCCATTCCAGTCATGCACTTTTTGTCATTATATTCAGTTTAAGTGATCTCTCGGCTCCACCACGTGTGTCTCTGTTGTTGAAAGTTTAACATGCCTCGCCGCGGTGGTCTAGTGGTTAAGGTACTCGGCTGCTGACCCGCAGGTCACGTCTTTCGATAGTTTCTCTTATTTTTGGCAAAGTTAATATTTGTATCGTTTGCGAGACACCCTGCTTGCTGTAAGTTAGCCACTGCTGCCAAGCGGCAAAAGGTCAGTCTCCTGAGTTTGCAAATCTTCCCAACTGATTCCCTCTGACTTGTTGAGAACTACGCTTGTGTGCATGCCCAGTGCGGCTCTTTTCACCTAACTAGTAGTTGGTTGTTCTCTGTTATCTGGCCTGTTCGCGGGACACCACAATTATCCCCCATCCTTTTAATAACACAGGGACTCGTACCCAGAAATTGCACCTTCACAAATTTTTGAACATGTGCCATCGCTGAAGCGAACGTTTCGATAGGCGGACTGTTTTCCTTCAAGGCTGCCGTGAAGAAATGCATCCCTTCTCGCTTAATGCTTGGATTGATCACTGACCCTGCCCCTTGATACCAGTTCACATTGTACCAGATTTATTTCTTAGAAGGCTTTTTCTAATTGGAAAACTGAAAGTAAGTGATGAGCCCCAAGTTGTTGAAATTGAGAGGAGAATGTCACTCGGTGCTCACTTCTCATAACTGTTATCTAGTATGATGGAGCATCACCATAGTCAATTATGCGATTATTGAATGCATTTTAAATGGTATGTTCTCATTTGCAACAAATTTTCTTCTTTCTTTAACTGTCATACTGCTGGTCTTCTGGATAGGTTATTATTTTTTTTTAATGCCCTCATGACATTTGTCAATTGCAGAATCCGTATGTGCCTTTCTGGGCTTGTCACTAGCGCTTCACAGGTATGCACCACGCCCGTCTTTGCAGTGTAGTGAAGCCATAACATGAAACTCTCATGTTAAGGGCCCGGTTACAGTGGAACCCCGATGATGACTTTCAGGGGAGCACAAAAGACTCTCGTATAATCCGGGCATCGTATAATCTAAAAACTAAGATTATAGGCAGTGACACTCAGCCTCGCCCGAAAAACTGGTACCGATTGCCTGAATAAGCCCACAGCATGACCTTGTGCCTCAGCAAGGAAGGTAGGTCAAATTATTCTTGCCCGTGGCGGCTAATGGCAGCATTACTTAGAGCAGGTGCGAGGGAGTCTTTATTCTCAACTCTAAAAGAATCGAATCCAATGCGCATCTTTCTACTGATAAACAGTCCAAAAATTGCCTGTGCATGATAACGAAATTGAAACGGCATTGCCAACAGGCTCCCTTCAGCAGGGTCAGGCGCAGTGTCATCGCTATCACATGGCGACGAACTACAAGTTTTGGTGGAATTCCTCCGGCTGAGCTGTGCACGTTGTAATTTCTTGACTTGTGAAGTGCAAGTAGTGATGTCCCGCTGTTATTATGAATGTTGACGTCAAGTGAAAGCAATTTTGCAAGGCGAAAACAGTCGAGTCACGCCCTTATGCATTGTCAAGCTTGTGACTGCGAGTACAATAAAGGAAGGAGATCAGCTGTAGGTCGACCAGGAAATGTTTCCACGGACTGAAAACGTGAAAATATCAGCTATTCGGCCGGCTGGAGCTACTTTGAATAGAGCTTGACTAGGTAATGACCCCGGATACGTACACATGTGTATGTAGAAGCACCTGAACTTCAAGGAGAAGGAATTTTGCATTCTAAGAAAATGTCCTGTCTCTCTACTTGTCTAATCGTCAATCTAGGGGGAACGGACGTTCATATTTTACGCTCATGTATATTTGGACGAAGGTTGATTTGAGTAAAGGTGTTTTTTTTTCTTTTTTGGGTGGATTCTGAAAGTCATTGTAAAATGCGGGGTTGGCGGGAAACTGTGTCATATAACCAAAGGTTTTTATTCATTACTTCTATGGGGATTTTGCTGGGTCAAAACAGATTCGTCGTAAAGTGTGGGTTGTCGCGAAACTGGGGGGACGTATAATCGTAGTTCAATTGTAATGGCTGTTCTGTGGATGTTGGCCTTGTGTACCGGTTTACAGTGCAGCAGCATTTGAACTATGCTCACTAATTGGAATATTCACAGATAATTTAGACATTTCTGACTCTAAATTATCCTCAATTCCATTTTGTCTGCTCTAAACCTGCACCAAATCTGCTCGTAGACACGCTTTTTCCTGCCGAAAAAATTGCTCTAAATGTTAAACTGTATGGATCATCAGTGCATAAAGCACCAATTAAATGGGTAGCGACTGACGCATGCTTTGTGGAGTTGCAACTTAATTATCATAGCTGCATTTCAAGCTACTTTACTTACGAGGAAGATGCTTTTAGTGGACAGAGAAGTCATTTAGCTTTGTCATACTCTATATAAAAAGCTGTATTGCAGTAACCTAGTGGTGTCAGTTTTCATTGCTTGTATTCTTGATTTGAACACAGGCTTCGCCATACTGAAACTTCTGTAAACAACTGCATAAGTGTCAGCCTACTTTAATAAGTCTTCCTAATACTTATTTAAGGCTACCAAACTAGACCTGAGTGAATGGTGAGGCTGGTAATACAATGCTTTAGGGCAAATTAAGTAACTCGATATGGACAACTTTCAGAATTATTTATTATAGAAAGATTACTTTCGAAAATCCTTGTTTTTTTTTTTTTTCAGTTTTGCTTTCGTTTGATGTTCATTGTTTTTTATATTGACTATCATGCAGCAGCCACCTGTAGGAGGACCACTGCGGCTGTCAAGTGTGTCTTCGCAAGATTCTGGCTTCACTTCACAGGATACCTTGTTTTTGAGGCCTCCATCCCCTCGAGGGACCAGTATAGCTGCCCAGGTGGGCTGGAAAGCTTTATTTTCATTTTAAGCCTTTTATGAATAAAGTCACAGGATGCACTAACAGCTTTGATGTTCATTTATGATATGAAATCATGATATATATATATATATATATATATATATATATATATATATATATATATATATATATATATATATATATATATATATATATGACTTCTGATGCCTGCAAAGAAAATTATTATGAAGAAAATTTAGTATGAAAGTACCGTATTTACCTGAAAATGTCAGGCATGAAAATAGGTCAACCCCTACCTATAGTGTTCCACAAAAGAGAAAAAAAAATCGAATGTAGGTCGACCAATGTTTTTTTTTTTAGTTTAGAAACAGAGAAATGGAAACATAGCACATTTTTATTGACATAACTTAGCGTCCTGAAGAAAATTAAGTATGAAAGTACTGTATTTACTCGAAAATAGGTAGGGCACGAGTATTGGTCAACCCCTACTTATAGTGTTCTACAACAGGAAGAAAAAAAATTGAATATAGGTCAACCAATGGTTGACCAAACAGAAATTGAAACGTAGCACACCTTGATTTACATAACTTAGCGCCCTAATCGCTTCCGGGGCCGTCATCTTGTCAGATGTGCAAGATGATGTCATCGGATTTTTCGCAAGCATCCGCGACTTCCCAAACGATGTCCTCCTTGCTACCACCTCTGCCGATTGGTGGGCCGCAAAAGGCATGACACCGACATTTGCATGCAAACAGACGGTCCCTCTGCTTTCACCAACCCCTAATCTATTTCTCATTTAAACAGAACTCGCGCTGCACAGCAGATTTGCGTAGTCCTCGGTAAAAAGTATAACTTGGCACTTGAAGTCACCTGTGTAGCTCTGCCGACGTGACATCGTCGCAACCACACAAAACCAACTGGTGGTGGTGGTTAGAAGAAAAAGAATGCGCCTAATTTCTGCAGACTGTTGGGAGCACGACGCAGTGCCTAAAGCAAATGCGAACCGCCACCCCGTTACGCCGATCGTACAATGAACAAAGTCCGAGGCGGTGACGGCAAGGTCTCAGGCCAGTGCCAGTGTGGCTGCGTGCCGGAAGGCAGTACCGGAAGCACGGCTAGCGGGCTGGGGACTTCACGGCCAACACCTAGGGAAATCGTGGGTTTCATCGCAAACACGGCAGAGCAATAGCCGTGCAATGCAATAGCCGTGTACCGCCCCCGCAAAATGCAGTCGCTGGTCGTGGGAGCAGCAACTGTGGTCCTTAGGAGCCACAAGGCAATGCTGTGTAGCGATACTAATGTGTGGCAGATGAAGCACCCCAGCCACGCTTCTACCAGCACAAAAAAAAAGGGGGGGGGGCGGCTTTGTGATCGATTTGAATGTGCACCTGCGGGAAAAAAAAAAAAAAAAATGTGCTTTACTGCACCATAGTGGCGACACGCGCGCAGCACGTCACATGCTTCTCGAAACATCAGCACATTATGATTTACCCATTCTTTCTGGAAATATAACGAAATAATAAAGGTCAGTCTGAGGCAATTCGTGATGTATGCTAACTTTTGATCGGCAGTTACTCCAGCAATTTGCGCACTTGCACTACTGGTGAAGTTCCTGTCTGCAATGCCCACTTCGAAAAACGTGTTCAAAAACTTCAATGGTCATGTTTTCCAGCCAAAACACATTAGTAATTCCCTTACACTGGCCATAACCTGTGACACTGTGACATTGGTAAAGAAAACGAACACCTTCTCGAAACGTGGGAGGCCAAGCTTGCCTTGGAGGACCTGGACCAACAACGGCGTCTCGTCGCCAGGGCCAAGGAGGCAGCGAAGGCCAGAGGGTTCCTGGAATGAGGAGACCTCCCACCTAAGGTGAACGCGGAACCTACACCGCTACACCGTTTCGAAAATAAACGTTTATTCCTCCTCCTCCTTACCAGAAAGAATGGGCAAATGATCGCATCGTAACATCCTGATGCTGCAAAAAGCAGGTGACATGCCGCCCGCGTGCAATCATTGTGTTGCAATAAAGCACGTCATCTTTCTGCAGGTGCATGTTTTTAAACCATGACTTCTTTTTTTTTTTTTGCTTTCGCTGGCAGCAGCGGTGCCCAGTGTTCAATGTGTTTGCGGCAAAATTGGGCCCAGGTATTGCGGTAGAACTTAGTCCTTGTAGCTGCAAACTACCCGGCATGCAAACGACTGCCTTTGATTACTTTCAGTAATTCAAAGTTCCTTGCATCCCACTTTGTGTATCTTTTGTTAATTCGAAAACCCTCATGATTTAAAGATGTTCCACAGTTCCAATAACTTCGAATTTATGAGGTTTTACTGTATTTTGCGATCCCTTTTGAGTTCGATAAATTTGGGATCGACTGTATTACCATTTTGCTGCACAGCTCATTTTTTCTTACAGCTGACACTTGCGACAGATGGTGCAACTAAAATATACTCAGAAAAATATATGCGTAACGTACACTGTATATATATATTACTGGATGTATGTTTGTGCAAATAGCCCTTTAGGCTAATGTGCCTACTATACCAGAATCTGTTCTTTGATATCTCGGAGATGATATAGACTCCAACCAAAAGTTTTGAAGAAACCCGACGTTTCGGAACCGACTCGGTTCCTTCCTCAGGGGTGACTGCGTAGGCTACGTAGCAGCTGCGTCTTCAAAGCACTCGAGGGTTGGCTAATGACGACTCGAGTCGTGGCACATACAGAGAACGGCCCATAACAACAACCTCTTTCTCGGAACCCTTCCCCCAGTGTACACACACGGACTGTGCTCCACGGCAAAACGAGAGAGAGAGAGGGGTCATTAGCCACCCCTCGAGTGCTTTGAATACTCTGCTGCTACGTAGCCTACGCAGTCACCCCCTGAGGAAGGAACCGAGTCGGTTCTGAAACGTCGGGTTTCTTCAAAACTTTTCGTTGGAGTCTATATCATCTCCTAGTTTCATACCCAACCAGACACCCTTCTGTCAAATGTTTACATTAAAGTCTTTGATATCTGTATTTTTCAATAGACTTGCCTTGCATACTCACACTGTGGCGTTAGTTAATTGAGCAGTACTTGTAACTGTGACATTAAGCTGCTGATATACAACTCACAGCTTGCCACTGCGTGCACCCAAGATTGCTTGTGTCTGTTTGCCTCAGGTAGGCTATCATCGTTGTTACTAGTGACCCCACTTTTGCAAATGTCACATTGCTGCGTAATGCTCTTTATACTGTGCAGCTAAAGTCTGGAGTGATAAGTGTGCCTTGACAGTGGCTGTTATGGATGGAGGTGCAGGTTTCTGGAGGGGACACGGGGGCATCATCACTGCCAGGCTGTGCTTCAAGTAGTCCTTCGTCACCATTTCCTACAACGCCCTCGGTGACTTCCACATGGCCTAATTTGCAGGACAGCCTGCAATTCGAGCGGGCCATGAATTCAGTCCTGCGGTGCCAAAGACCACACACTATCTCTTCTGGTGAGGGCAGGTTTCTCGTTTGCTTGAAAGTGCACCGTAAGAAAAAATTCTTTTAGGGGTGTTGGACTGTTCAGCATGTCAAATATGAATTGTATGATAGCTTTCAGTTATTTGTATTCACCTTTAATACCTCCTACTCAGTGCACTTTCTACTTAAAGCATTTATTTATTTTTATTTATATCATTTTCTTGACAATACAATTGCATTGCCCGCGATCAGGACAAAAGGAAGTGGTTTGCCTCCTGACGACACAGACATTCAGAACTGAACAATTCAAGAGCACATTCATAAGCGCTACCATTCATTTTTCACTAGCAAGTCTCATTGGCCTTGTAGTGTGGTGTTTTGGGATACATTTCATTGTTTTTTGCAAGCCAAGCAGAAGCAGGTGCAATTTTCGTTTGCTTCTGTTCAAAAGTACACGGTGCCTGCTTTGCAGTTTCATGCGAACTTGTTGAAACGGTAGTCCGAGTGACTCCATAGAGTGTAAAGTTTAGGCCAGTAGTACTTGTGGCGGATACGAGTTAGACTACGCTTGGATCCTAAATGCTCTGAAGACTGTTCGTCATGACACGCATTGAGGAGTTCTTCTCGCATCGCAGATAGTACTACAGTTAAACCTGCTTTTAACGGACCTCCATATAACGAATTCCTCGATATAACGAAGTTTTTTTAATTCCCCGCCATTGCTCCGTAGAAGCACATGTATTTGCGACCTCTACGTAACGAAGTAACACTGGGAGACAACCTTGATATAACGAATTTTCTCCACGAACAATCCAGGAATTTTACTCCGCATTTTGGCACGAACATGCATCTTCCGCGACTGCCCCGCTGCCACCGAAGTGCGAAGCAGCGGCGACGCGCATGGTGCACCAGGCGAGAGTGAGCGCACGGTGCACAAGGCGAGAGTGAGCGCTCGTTATTGGGCGCGGGTAGGTGAGCATGAGGCGGGCCTACACACCACGAGGGGGCGTGCGAGGGTGTGTGCCCCTCCCTTCTAAACAACAAAAAAAAACTACTTTTGCGCGTTGACAGTGCCACGCTTTTAGTTAGCGTTACATGTGTGGGGCTGCGTTGCACATGGAGAGCGCTTTGTCGAATAGTTTTCCGCGGTGTCCGTGTCATTCGCTCTTCGTTTTCGATGCCGTGCGCGCGTGAATAATTTCACTGTGCGCATATGGTGCGGCCCCTGACGACGTTCAGCTTTGCTTTTTTTTTACTGCGATCAATTATATGGACAGTCTCAGCTGGTTTTTTGCCGCTGCCGCCATTGCCGTTCACCGTATACGTATCTGTATAAATGAAAACTCAAGAAAAGAATAAAAAAAAGAGCCACCTGCTATGGCGCCCAATTCGCCACGGTGTACCGACATGCGCTCATCTCCCATGCGTACCTTGCCTCACGGATGGGGGGAGGGGTTAGATGCTTGTGCGTGCGCGCTTATCCTTCGGTAAAGAGAATCGCGCGTCTTTGACTTTGACCGGAATGATTGTGTTTAGATATTAGGCTCAAAAAGATCACTTTGCTTGCAGGACAGGCGCTGTTTGCAAAAAGAGTGCGCTTTTCAAACACAGCAAAGTAACAACTGGGGCACATTGTTGGTTCGCCTTTATATCTGTAGCTGTGATTAGGTTTCATGCCTCGTTTTTGTTTAAACAGCGCGTTAAGTGTCGAACGGTAAACATTGTTAGTTTGCTCTCGTCCTGTGTATGTTTTTTCTTGTGTAATTTATGCGGGAGCAGCGGGCTGCCCGTTTCGATCTGCTTGCCGTTCTCAGCGTTAATTCCAAGTTGTTGCGCTATCGCATGCCTTTGCCCTTGCGACGAAACTGTGACTTTTCTTAATTTTGGACAACCGTGTCTTCGCCACTGAGGGGATGTTAGATTAGACGCTGATGGAAATTCTGCGAGACCACGGTGACGATGGCTCTTCGGAGGTTGATTCGTCACCCGGTTCTGTATTGCGCCGCGAGTTCGCAGGCTGGTAGCTTTCGCGATTAGCCGATTAATTCCAGCAACATGACGGCGCGTTGAATGCAATGCAATGATAGCAAAAAATTGTAATGTTATAAAAGTAAGGCTGGCAGCCAACTTTTTTGGATCTGATATCGCAGAACTCCTACAAAATGGTAGTGTGAGCAAATACGGCCGCTCAAGGTTCTCGAGAAGTGCTCTTTTCACACAGTTCCTTCGCATTGAAACCGCGCTTATAATCACAGAGATAACAAGCCTTCCAGCGATCGCGACCGCCCCTAAAATTCAACTTCATCATGCTACTCCAGCGATTCCCCCCCTCCTTCTGCATTGTTTCATGATCGTTCCAAGATGGGTGGTTTACTTTCTGTTTGAGCATTCGATGGCAGTTTTAACACACGGGAGATGTTATCTATGTACTTTCCAAGCTATAGGGATGGGCCGCCTCATTTGATTTCTGCTTTTTGATTTGATAAGTGTTTTGGGTTAGCTCTGCCTTCAATCCTGCTTTTGTTTAATTTGCACGTTTATTTTAAGAGATTTTGTACTGAACCTGCATATAACGAAATCCTTTTTATAACGAATTTTTCCGGGAATTAATCTATTTCATTATATTCAGGTTTAACTGTACCAGTAGCGCGGTTCAAGTGCTGGGATCAAAGCTCTGCTTGTACAGGATGTATGAAATCATGTGCTTGAATGTTCAAGCTGGTCTTCGAGATAGTTGATGAGTGAGCGAAGTTCTAGGTCATCACGCTGTTTTTGAGCCAAGTCGAAAACTGTGATGACCATGAGGAAATTTTCCTCGACAGTTTGGTCTGAAGGAGTCGACTCGACTGGGGCATGAGATAAGTAGTCAGCATCGGTTCGCTTGTGTCCTGAACAAATACCAGGTTCACTGTGACTGCAACCGTCTGTACAGTCAGCCGCACATCGTGAGAAAGGTACTTACTTGGCTGATATTAATAATTGATCTTATTGAAGTCTTACTGCACACCACAAACTTTTGCCCTTTTTCCATGACAATCTCAAAAAGTTTTAATTGGACAAGAAACTTGGCATTTTAGCCCATTGGCGCAGCCACAAACTTAGCTGGCCTGGACAAGTAATGCCATCTGGCAGTGCAATGCACAACTAGGCAAGCAGATATTAAAATCTGCTCGGCTTCATCGAAGAGGAACGGTGATGCTCGTTGATCTCTAAATGCATACAAATCTCAACTGTCATTGTCCAACAACTCTGAGAAGCTTGTGCCTGTGGCATGATTAGTTCCAGGCATAGTCATCTATCTATTGAGTGTCTGCTATTTGCAGCTTCCGCAGTTTTTGTACTCCACACTGGCGAGACCGGCATGCCTTGCAGGATTTCTGGTTCTTGCAAAGCGGTACGTCATATGTGGACAGTTCACTCATTTGGGTTTTGGTTTCGTTATTGCGCCTTTCTGTTTACTAAAAGTTATTTTCAAATGGGCTGAGCATTTCAGCTATCGGGCATGGGACAAGAGTGTCTCAGAAACATAAAAGCACGATTAACCTGATATGGTAAAAAATCCTCAGAGTTGGCCTTCAAGAGCTCTCAGTTTCCAAGCAAGCTGCCTCTGAATACTTGAAACAAAAAGAGAAGATCCTGGAGGCAGGTGAAACATCTGTGAGGGAGTAGAAAGTCTGAGTGTCTGGCTAACTGCCAATGTGGCTTCGAGGTTATTCTCCTCTGGCAATCTGCTCAGAGAAAAGGTGGAATCTCTGGCCCTGCACTTGAAGGTTGCCAACTTTAAATTCAGCATTGGCTAGCTGCCGAATTTCAAGAATGGTACAACCTGTCATTCAAATAAGGCGTGAAAAAAAAAGTGCTTTTGACCAAACCTTTGCTTTGACTACTGCGCTGACAAAGCTGTGTACAATGCTGTGTCAGTATTCTCCTGGCATCTTTCACTGTGATGAGACTGGCCTCTTCATAAAATTTTACTTGATGAGGCTAGCAGCTGATGATATACAGGCTGACTTGGTTACTCATAAAAGTGTGTGTGTGTGTGTGTGTGTGTGTGTGTGTGTGTGTGTGTGTGCGCACACCTGTGCATGCACATTGAGAAGATATTTTACCCACTGGGACAATAAAGGTACAGTAAAAGCTCGTTAATTTGACTCTCGTTAATTTGGAAATTCAGATAATTCGGACACGTCATCTGGTCCCTGTAAATATACGCTTCACTCTATGATACTGGGCACTCGTTATTTCGGACAGTTTTGACCGCAAATCGGATAATTCGGCGACTTTCGGGCCGCTGGCGAGGTTCGAAAACGAAAAAAAGAGCCATTTGGAACAAAAGTGAAGCTCAAATTCAGCACCGCCATGGACATCAAATATCGACTTGGCTTCACTTGAGACTGGTTAAATGCCTTTTCCTCACGTGTCTGTATGTGTGGGCTGTGTAGGTTTGGCAGTGCCATTTTTGTTGCTTTGTTCCCGTGGTTGTGTGACATCGTTGAACAGTTGAACCCCCGTTTTGTCGAAGAAAGATTCTGAATGGCTCCATTAGCTTGATCGTTACAGGTGCTTGTGTGGCGAGTTCCCGTGTCACCGCTCCCTCCGCCGATGGCAACACCGGCGAAGCGGCTCGATACCAGGCCAAGGACTTGACCACCAAAGTAGAAATTTTGCATGCCCTGAAAAATGGGCTCTCCCGACAAGAAGTGACGAAAAAGTTCAACGTTAAAAGAAGTACTCTTAGTACATATTGTTACGGTGTCGGCGACTTCTGTACAAAATGCTTAACTAAGGAAAAGCCACAGGCAAGAGTCACAATGGCTGATCGACACACTCGTGCGCCTCTCAGCTGATTGTGTCCTTCCTCTTTCTTTACTTAATTTCCATAACAGGACCCCCGGGCGCTGAAGTGCCGTCTCTGCGCAAGTCGGGAGAAGTGTGACAGAAGTAGAGTTTCAGGCGCGAAACATGGACAATGTCAACAAGTGACGAACTTGGTGACGTATTGGAGTGCAATGGCCCTATCTCGTAGTTGACGTCGCTAACTTGACGTAAGACTAAAAAGGGTCCTGCATATTGGGACAAAAGTTTTTCGGAGAGACCTACACGGCGACACGGTGACCAGAGGAGCACGCGGTCACCTGGGGCAAACGTTGTATTACGATGCCGATGGTCGTAGCAGCCCTTTTGCATAACCTGTGACCTGGTGAGATGAGACTGGGCAACTTAACGAGCCACGTGAGCCCGATCAATGGCTTCGTGAGCATACTCGGAAGCAGATGGCTTGAGAGGCAAGGTGGTTTCAAATGGCAATATGGGGTCGCGACCATACAAAAGGTATAAAGGTGGGAATCCTGTGGTGTCATTTCGAGAGGAAATATATGCGAAAGTCACATAGGCCAGTGTGGTGTCCCAGTCACGATCTTTGGAGACCTACATCGAAAGCATCTCTGTGAGCATGCGGTTGAGACGTTCAGTTAGGTCATTAGTTTGTGAATGGTAGGCGGTAGATAGCTTATGCGCTGTAGCCCACGATTGAAGGAGGTTGTCGACAACTTTGGACAAGAAAGAGCGACCGCGGTCCGTAAGCAGCTGTCGGGGTGCTCCGTGGTGTAAGATGACGTCATGAAGAAGAAAATCCGCGACGTCAGTGGCGCAACTGGTTGGCATGGCCTTTGTTATCGCGTAACGGGTCGCATAATCTGTGGTGACGGTGATCCATTTATTTATTTCCCAGTGTTGTCGTCGTAAAAGGGCTGAAAAGGTCGAGTTCCATGCGATGAAATGGTTCAGAGGGGACTTCAATTGGGTGAAGATATCCAGCTGGCAGCAAAGAAGGTCTTTTTCAGCGCTGGCAGAGGTCGCAAGTGGCGACATATCGACGCACGCTGCGGTACAGTTTTGGCCAGAAAAACAGACGTCGCACGCAGTCGTATCTGTGGGAACCAACAGCGGGACGAGGTGTCCCGCTGTTGGTGCGTCATGAAGTTGTTCAAGTATGGCAGGCCATAGATGACGAGGAATGACGAGCAGAAGCTCAGGGCCTTCAGTGCTAACATTGCGGCGTTAGAGGATGCCGTCATGCTGCACAAACATACGGGATTCAGCGTCATGGCTGTCAGACTGGATGGCGTCGATGATAGTGCGCATTGGCTCATCCCGTCGTTGTTAAATGCGTATACCGCCAATGTCAGTAAACGCCGTTACGCTGCTCTCCAGGTCATTTGCAACATGATCAGGAGGATCCACCGGATGATGAGAAAGGCAGTCTGCGTCCTTGTGCAAACTGCCAGACCTATAGCTGACGCTAAACGAAAATTCCTGGAGCCTCAGAGCCCAACGACCCAGACGTCCAGGCGGGTCCTTTAGAGAAGTCAGCCAGCAGACTGACTTCTCTGTGGACTGGTGGTCCGTGACGAGTGAAAATATGCGACCATATAAATATGGCCGGAACTTGGCGACGGCCCAAACTAAAGCTAAACACTCTCTCTCGGTGATGGAATAATTCCTCTCAGGGGGAGAAAGCAGGCGACTGGCGTAAGCTATTATGCACTGTCTGCCGTGGTGCCGCTGAGCGAGAACTGCACCAGTACCGTGGCCACTGGCGTCAGTGTGAACTTCTGTGGCAGCAGAAGGATTAAAGTGGGCAAGTATGGGGGCGTAGTTAAGTGGCCGATGAGAGCGGTGAACGCTTGAGCCTGCTCAGGGCCCCATGAGAATGTGGTATGCTTCTTCAGCAAATCTGATTGGCTTGGCAACGTCGGCAAAGTTTTTCACAAAACTACGAAAGTAGGAACAATAGCCGATGAAGCTCTGGACGTCGGATGTAGAAAGGGGCACCGGAAAGCTACGGACGGTACGGATCTTTTCGGAATCTGGTTGGACGCCATCGGCATTTACAAGATGGTCCAGAATGGTAATCTGACAGCGTCCAAATTGGCATTTCTTGGAGTTGAGTTGTAGCCCAGCTGTTCTGAAGACTGCGAGAATTGCAGCGAGACGGGTCAGGTGGCTATTGAAAATAGATAAAAAGACTATCACATCATCTAGATAACAGAGACAAGTATACCACTTATAACCACGGAGGAGAGAGTCCATCATTCGTTCGAATGTGGCAGGGGCGTTACATAGTCCAAAAGGCATGACCTTAAACTGGCATAAATTATCCGGTGTAATGAAGGCAGTCTTCTCACGGTCCATCTCAACGACAGAAATCTGCCAGTAGCCGGACCGAAGATAAATAGACAAAAAGAATGTGCAAGCAGTCTTAACGAGTCATCGATGCGTGGTAGCGGGTATACGTCTTTTCGCGTGATCTTGTTGAGGTGGCGATAGCGCAGAAGCGCCAGGTAGCATCCTTTTTTCTTCACAAGGATGACAAGGGAGGCCCAAGGACAACTTGCTGGTTCTATTACACCTCTGTTGAGCATTTTGTCAACTTCCACTTGGATAACTCAGTACTCAGTGTGGGAGACACGATAGGGGCGTCGGCGAATAGGACTGGCGTCACCAGTGTTTATACGGTGCTGAACACTGGATGTTTGCCCTAAAGGTCTGTCGGCGAAATCGAAAATGTCGGTATATGACGCGAGAAGGCGATGGATGTCGTTGGCTTGTGCAGAATTGAGGTCGGGTGCAATCATCTTCGAGAAACGATTTGGCAGAGAACAGGTGCTGTTATCTACAGGACACTGAAGTAAATCAATCTCTGTGGTGAGAGCCGCTATTTCGAATTCATCAGCGTTCGATACGCTGGCCAAGAACATGCCACGAGGAAGCACTTGAGGGCACAAGCTGAAATTGAGAAGTGGGAGCGAGGTACAGTTGTCAGCGACAGTCACAAGCGTATGGGGAATGACGATGTTGCGGCTCGAAAGGACGTCGGCAAGAGGAAGGAGGACATATTGACCATCAGGAACCTGTGGCTGTGCGGTCAAAACAACTTAGGTGGTTGCCTGAGGTGACAGTCGTACATCTTGAAGAGAGCACAGGCATGGCGGGGTAGTGTGGGGTTCAGCGACTATCTGAGGCAGCTCTAGCTGAAGGATGCCGGTAGCACAATCTATAAGAGCAGAATGATTCGGCAAGAAGTCCAGGTCTAGGATAACGTCATAAGGGCAGTGGTCAATCACGGCTAAAATGATGATTGATTGATATGTGGGGTTTAACGTCCCAAAACCACCATATGATTATGAGAGACGCCATAGTGGAGGGCTCCGGAAATTTCGACCACCTGGGGTTCTTTAACGTGCGCCCAAATCTAAGCACACGGGCCTACAACATTTCCGCCTCCATCGGAAATGCAGCCGCCGCAGCCGGGATCCGAACCCGCGACCTGCGGGTCAGCAGCCGAGTATCTTAGCCACTAGACCACCGCGGCGGGGCCGGCTAAAATGACAGTATTAGTGTGGTCCTTTATACTTAAGCGGGCAGTGCACAGACCGAGAACTATCGGCGTGCCGCCATCGGCCACACGGAGCATTTGTGCAGCCGCTGGTGTCAGAACTTTCTTTAAACATGTGCGTAGGCTTGAACTCGTGATCAAAATGCTTACGCCGGTGTCTACAAGGGCTTGTCCAGGTATGCCGTCTACTTCAACGTCTATTACACTTCGTCTGGTGGAAACGGAGAGAGGATTTGCTGCGGAACCACCTCCGGGGGCTGCAATTCTCAGTTTTCCGAGACGATGCGGCCAGAAGCCACGGAAGACGAGAAGCGCCGTGGCTGCGGCGAACGATGGACGGCGTATTTGCGGCGAACGAGACTGGTGCCCACGTGGTGAAGGCGAGTGGCTGTACCCAGTGTTCTGAGATTGGTCAACAGCATTGGACTCTTCCGCAGGTGAAAAGGTGTGGGCGGTATCGTCGAAATGGGTCATATGGGTCGTTGCACGGGGTGCCGAGGACCATGTGTTGCGGCAGTAACGAGCAATATGTCCAACGCAGTGGCAGTTGAAACATATAGGGCTGTCATCTGCAGTTCGCCACTCAGCTGTGTTGCGGGTACGTGAAGAAAATTGTCGGTTGGAGGAGGGCATCGCGAAAGGGCGTTCGCTGACTCTGGGCGTGTTGACATGGCACACAGAGTGCACTCCGATGTTTTCAAGCTCCTGGCGCACGATGGCTTGAACAAAAGGAACAGTAACAGGAGTGGTATCGGTACTGCACGAATAGAACGCCGAGGGCGCCATTGCTTCCAATTCGCGACGAACAATGCTTGTCAGGTCTCCAGGTGGCGATGGACGTTTTGGTGTGGACTGGTCCTCGCAAGTCGATGTTGCAGCGGTGTTTGGAAGTCGGGCGAACGTTTGCAGAATGCGGCGACTTTTCAGTTGCTCAAACTGACGACACTCTTTGATGATCGCGTCCAAGGTTGAACAGCCCTTGCACATCAGGAGATTGAACATGTCGTCTGCAATCCCTTTCAGGACATGCCCGACCTTGTCACCTTCTGTCATGTCGCTTTCGGCCTTGCGGCAGAGGGCCAGCATGTCCTGAATGTATGCAAGGTATGATTCTGTTGGGGATTGGGTACGGCAGGCCAATTCCTTTTTGGCGGCGATCTTACGACTGGCGGTTTTGCCTAACACCTCTCGCATCTTTTCCTTGCATGAGTCCCAGATTTTGAGTTCTTCTTCGTTGTTTTCTCACTATACCTTGGCCGTGCCTCTCAAGTAAAACAGCACATTAGCCAACTGAACTTGGGATCTCATCTCTTCGGCACACTCACTCGTTCGAACATGGCCAACCAATCGTCAATGTTGACGCCATTAGTCCTGCAGAATGTACCGGGATCCTTAAGTGGCGTGAAAACGTATGGTTGCAACGCCGTGTTTGTCAAAGACGCTGATGTTGATGTGGAGGACTCGGCATTGGCCATGACTGGAAAGCCGATGTGACGTTCGCTGCGGAGCTCTGTTGCCTGATGGTTACCCAGCACCTCTCACCAATATGTTACGGTGTCGGTGACTTCTGTACAAAATGCTTTTACAGAGGAAAAGCCACAGACAAGAGTCACAATGGCTGATTGGCACACTCGCGCACCTCTCAGCTGATTGTGTCCTTCCTCTTCCTTTACTTCATTGCCGTAACAATATGTTAAAAATGAAGAGCAGATTCTGCAGGTGTTTGAAGGTGAGAAGTTCATCACATTGAGAAAGCGGCTGTGAACAACAGCTCACCTAGAGTTCGAAGAAGCCCTTCTTCGATGAGTGGTCAGCTCACATAATGCAAACCTGCCGTTGAGTGGACTGCTGATTATGGCGCAAGCTGAAAAGTTTGCAGCGATGATGGACATTGATTCCTTCAGAGCGTCAGAAGGATGGTGTGCATGGTTCCGGGAAAGGCACGGCCTTGTTTTCAAGACAGCTTGTGGTGAAACAGGTGCCGTGAGCGAAGACACGGTCAGCCACTGGAAGAGCACTCAGCTGCTGGAGCATCTTGCCGCCTACGATGCAAATGACATATTTAACGGTGATGAGACAGCACTGTTTTTCAAAGCGTTACCAGATGAAACTGTGACCACGAAAGAGGATCCTTGTATCGGTGGAAAGAGAAGCAAGGAACGAGTGATCGTACTTTCAGCCGCCAACATGACGGGCACAGAGCGCTTGCCGCTGCTCGTTATTGGGAAGGCAGCCATGCTGCTTTAAGAATATCAAGAATCTTCCCGTGGATTACCGGGCCGACTGGAAAGCGTGGATGACGGGTGAAATATTTGCAACCTGGATCCAAAAGTTGGATCGACAGTTTGGTGCGAAATACCTCAGTGTTAATCGGGCTCGACAACTGCAGTGTACATAACAGTGTCACCGGACTGAACAATATTGAAGATGCTTTTTTGCCGCCGAATATGACGTCAGTGTTTCACCCATTGACCAGGTCATTATCCAATACGTCAAAATGAAGTGCCGTAGGTGCGTATTGGAACGGATGCTGCTCTATGACGTCGGCAAACAATACGATGCGAGTCTTCTGAGCGCAGTTAGCATTCTTGCGTATGTGTGGAAGAACACACCTGTGCATGCCATCGCGAACTGTTTCAGGCACTGTGGATTTGTTGTGCCTGACGCCGCCATGGACGAAGTGTCGCTGGACGACGATGCTGATGACTGCCAGGATTTCGGAAGCGTTATGCGTGATGAAGTGACAGTGGACGATTACATCGCCATTGATAGGGGCGTTGCTACTGCCGGCTCCCTGACCAATGAGCAAATCGTCAAGGAAGTGATGCATGGCAACAAATCCGACGAAGAGCCTAAAGAGGAGCAGCCACACCATAAGCCACACAGGCCCACTCGTACTGTGAAGGAAGCCGCCAAGGCCCTCGTCGTCCTTGAAAAATTTTGTTTTGACACAGAAGACAGCATGCGAGCTACTGAGTACCTTGAAGGGCATAGAAAAATAGTGTGTCCGCGCGAATTTCGGCTCTGAAACAGACGAGCATCCACGATTACTTTGTGAAGTAAAGGTATGTTGACAGAACTCTTGAAATTAATGTGTTCATTCGACCATTCGATAATTCGGACATTCGGTTGATTCGGACATTTTTTCTGGTCCCTAGAAATCTGAATTAACGAGCTTTTATTGTACATATTTGTTGTAAATATTTTTGTGTTATCTTTCTTTTATTTTTTATTATTGTGACTTATTGGCAGTTTCTGTTGTCTAATTGAGCTGTCGGCCACTGTACATAGCTAGTTTGTCTAGCAGTGGTTTCCTCTCACTTCTTCTCTCTCACTTTTTTTAGCATATGAGCGGTCCGGCCACCAGGCAAGGCCTCTGCTTACGGCGGAGACATTTCAACCCCTTGAAGGCGATTTACTCAGTGGCTCCAATCATAGTGGCAGTGCTGACACACTTACTTCAACATCGGGGGACAGCTCGGATGGCCTGGAGCTGGCAACACAATCTGGGCCCACAGGGGGCGCGAGGCCAAAGTCTCCTCAGACACCCACTAGAGGGCCTCGGCCACCAGTACCCATCAGGCACGTCTAGCTCCCCATTCATTCTAGAAAAGGGTCCTATCCTGCATTGAGCCTGACTGGTAATGTTCTTACTCTCCAGGACCACATCGAACACCAGTACTGCACCAACTTTGCCAGAGAAGCCAGCTGTGTTGAAACATGCAGCCTCAGCTGTATCTACAGTGTCAGGTGCACAGCTACAAAGTCAAGGTAGGTTGATGAACTGATAACAGACCCTACCTAAAAAGTGCACCTTTATTATGAATTTCTGGCACTTACCTACCGGCATAAGCTGGCGAACTCACTTATGAGTCGACTTACTCAGACTCAGATGAGGCCATGAGTCTGACTTCGTATTCTAGAACGTCCCTTCACTCAATGCATCACCTTGACTTGAGAAAGTTGATGGGAGTTCCGTCTCTAAAAACCGCAAGCCAATGCATATCGGCGATAATCTGCAGCGATTTTTCAGGAGCGCAGCGTCATTTTCAGTCGAGCAGCGGCGCAGTCTTAACTCCGTCAAGTGAAAGATAAAATTTCAGTTGAGAATCATTTGTGAATACGGGGTTGAGTCTGAGCGAGTTCTGGTCAGTGATATTTTGGTGAGTTTGATTTCACAATGAGTTTCAGCTTGAGGTCGAAATGGTTAGGAAAATGCTAACGTAGCATCCTGCTTTTTAGAGACACCATTTATAAAAGACGAGAATTGTTCTCAAGTGCATGTTGGTTTTGAAGGGGTTCAACTGTATAGAGCAGCTACATCTTACTAGTATTTACCTACAGGTCAGAGACCTGGAGGCTTAGTGAAAGGGTTCTACACTTAATCCTTTTTTGGACAGTGGGGCATTAACGTCCCACTTTTTATTCCTCATTTTAGCTTCTGCACCTCCTTGACAGAGCTCGTACTACCACATCCAAACCACTAACTGCATTCATTGAGCGTACCACAATAATATTTACACAGTTTCGTGACATTTTGTTGGTGGAAGCACACAACAAGTCAAGGACCACTTTTTCTTTTTTTATTTCCACATTTCAGTTTTTGTTGGTTTTTGTCCCCCAATTTAGACAGAGTAAAAGATTTTTGGAAATAAATGATCTTTTTTGCACCACAGAAACAACTTTGCAAAAACTATCAGCTGCTTTTTGTGATGCCAAAGCATGGATAAATGAACTGTACGTGTGTTACGAAAAGTGGTGTGATTCAAGTTCTTCATGCATAGCGATTGCATTCATGAAGCACACATGTAATTGCTATGCATCAAGCACGCATGCAAACTCTGACTGCCTCATGTTCAGATGAGCTCTTGAGCTTTTTGCTACACCGCATGGCGACACCACAATGACAACGGCATCATGAATGGACACACGCTCTTTGTCCTCTTCTTTATATTGTTCTTTTCTTTTTTTTTTTTAATCTTCTGCTTTTCTCTTATTGCTTTTGTGCTTTGCTCATCTTGTGCTTTGCCAATTTTTCCTGCATGAGATACTGTGACTCTGATGGGCGAGAGAACTATTACAGATTGAGAGAAAGATAGAGATTTGTAGAAAGAAAGTGAAAGGCAGAAATAGAGGGAAGAGAAAAAGATAGAGCAGGAGAAGTGAAAGGCAGAAATAAGGGGAAGAAAGAGAAAAAGATATAACAAGAGAGAATGAGTACAAAGAGAAAGAAAGATAAAGAAAGGAGTTAGAAAGACAGAGAAAGAAGAGAGAGTATGCATAGCCGCACATAGTATACATATTGTTCATGTGATGTCACTTGCACCGTTGTCATCCTCTCCCACCATACCTACGGCAGTTCGAGTGCTGCAGCGCGGTTTGTTGGGGGCTCGTCGTCTGTTGCTGTGTACAATGTTGAAAGGGTAGCATTGTGGTTTTTTATTGTCGAACTTTAACGAGCTCATCGGATCAGGAAGGCCTCATTTGTTCACTTGATACAAGACCAGAAAATCAAGATGTGCGACATGTATACCAGCCACCACGTACACCGGCTGCCCGCCACGACCTACGAGGGCCCAGTATCCCGCTTTCACTACAGACACTACAAATTGCATGGCGCAAGAACAAGTGATAGCTCAAAGTCTCTCGAGCCGCAATTTCAAGAGTGGATGAGCGAAGCGCAGCAGCTCTCATCGAAAACGGATCGTGCAGAGCTAGGCAAGTTTACAAGAGATATAATATTAATATATTGCTGCGGCCCATGCCATCAAAGTAGTAGCGCCCCCCCCCCCCCCCCCCCAAGTATTTTAAACAGTGCTGATGTTGAGCCTCTTTGATAGAAATTTGTGGTAACAGCCGAGGAAAATATTATGCGAGGCCGATAGAGACTTCGCGTGGTGTATGCAGCGGTAATGCCGGTCATAACTTTTTTTTTTGCGCGTATGTTTTGACATCTTTTTCACTTTGTATTTTACTTTTTTGTACGCTAATGTACAGTGGAGTCCCTTAAAATGACGGAGACCGCGTTAGGGAATTATTTGACCAATTTTTCAAAATCCTGACCCCCCCAACTCTAACCGGTCAGCTATCACCATCACGATTTTAACCGTCTCCCTGACACGCTGATTGTGCACGCAGTGGTCGCGGACAAGTTTGTATGTACAGTATTTTGGTAAGCTATCTCTATTTGCAGGTAAGTGCTTGGCTATGGCACTTACCCGGAATGAAGTTGCACCTGAAGATGCAAACAATCACCGAGTTTCTTCAAGTAGTTTTTTGTTATTCCGCCCCAGTCAAACACGCCGGTACTTTTAGGAAAATCGCAATGAGCGTTCTCAATTTCAGGTAATAACTTTCGGCGAAGAAACACTCCGAAGCTCTGCTCCCTCTTCGGGGACTACTATATCAACTTGCCTCACTAGCAGCCCTAAAACTTGCATCGTGAGGCAAAACTAAACGGGCACAAGCACAAGGAGACAACACCGCAGCGGTAGGCGACGGAGTCTGTAGGTACCAGGGCATATCGGTGGTGCATTTCGGAAGTGATGAAGGGGCGCTGCGTGACTCACGTGCACACTATGTATAGCATAGAAAGAGTTGCGAAATTGAAGTGAGCGTGAGGATGAGATAAGCGGGTAAAGCATGGCATAGTCTCCTGGCAAGATGAGAAAAAAAAGCGATGCTGAGGAGAAGAAAAAGGAGGAGGGCAGCGCCACCAGCTAAGCTGCTTCCTCAGTCTTCGCACTACTAGTGTGTAGCAGCCACATTTCTTTTTCTGAAGATGAGAAAAGGCATCTCACTGTTGAAAAGCACTTAAGCTATTGAAAGCTTAACAGAGAATCTTAACAAAACACTGATGGTGCGATTACTGGTTTTCGGAATAAGCAGTGGTTCTCCCGAAACACTCACCACCAGAACTTGACAGGCACGCAATAGCGGTACTGTTGGTGCTCAACTAGCAAATATAAACTGCGCACGAACTTCATGTGCATTGTGTGTAACGTTTCGCTATGTGCAAATTGCTTCAGACCATTTTACAAGAATATATAAACTGTCTCAACTGTACATTGGGACATATGGGTCCCACTTCTTTCTTTGCAATAATGCACTTCTCGACTTTCAGATGGGCTTTCTTGGAAACAAAAAGTGATCAATAACTCACTAAAAATTTTTTCAACACAATAACATTGGTTCTCTGGTTTTCTCTACCAAAGGGTTAAATTGAGAATGACACAGTGAGTCATGTTAAGGAAAAGGTGTGACAGCAAAGGGGTCTTTAACTACTCCTTGTGCTTGATGCAAAAACACTTTTCGTGAAATGCAGATGCTGCTGTGGGCAGCTCAGTCAGTTCTTGCAGTTGTGTTCAGTAAAGAGAGTTCACAAGTGAGTTAAAGCTTTGTCATCTCACAAGTACTCTTCCTTAATACAGAGGACCATCCTCACTATCATCAGAGCTGCTTGCGCTAGCTCGGTTTCATCATAGGGCAGATTGTTGGCTGTTTAGGACAGAGAGGTTGGCACAACAAAAGCGTATTGGTGTTGTAGTCTCCTTGATATGAAAGGGGGGGAGGAATCATGGCACAGGGACATCATTATCCCTCTAAGGTTGCCATTTTGTGCAACCTTAGGTAATGATGACAAAGTTACTGGCTGTGGTCCTTGTAAAAGCTTTGCTGTTAGTATGATCTTGTCTGAATGTGCCAATCCAGGAAAGATGATATATTCATAAAGGGCTGTGAAGGGAATTTTACTACTGATACGTACTATCCTAGCCTGATGAGCTTTTCACTGTAAGTGCAAGTGGGTAATTCCATGCCAAACGTCCCAGCCATTTTGGCAACATCTTAAATGTATTTGAAAAAAGTTGTGCTGATTTACTGCATTGAAAACACTGAAACGGTAGAATATTTCCGAGAGAAAAAAATTTTTTGGTCACGTGGCTGCCTACTGAACTCCTGGAATGCCGTTAGGTGTTGTTTGTGGAAACATTTATTTGAAAAGTACCGCTCCTTCTTTCTATACTAAATTTGGTCTACATCTTAAGTAAAAGTTCTTGTGTAAGGTGTTTGAAGCTCAGTATTATTGATGCAATTTTTCTGGCACGTATGCCTCCAAAAATTTAGCCTAATTGTGTAAAAGTACCGCTCCTTCTTTCTATACTAAATTTGGTCTACATCTTGTGTAAGGTGTTTGAAGCTCAGTATTATTAGTGCAATTTTTCTGGCACATATGCCTCCAAAAATTTAGCCTAATTGTGTTATATTTATATTTTTTTCATTGCAATACTGCATTTGTATGAATATCTGAATAATAAATACTTACTTCACAAAGGGTATATTTCGGGAAAAAATATATTTTGGTCTCTCAAGCTACTAAACGTTACGAGAAAAATTCACAAATTTCACAAAATTTTCACTTTTGTCTCTGTTAAGATGGGATTTGGACCATGTGGTGGTTCAATTAAAAATCACTTTTATACTTAAATCAAAAGCAAATAAACAGTTTTTTTCACATGGCAAATTTTATCTTTACATTTTTTAGTTTTAAGGGAGAAAATAATTTTTGAACCTTCCCATTGACAGCAATGGGGAATTTCAAGGTGACAACTGTTGTATGACCAAATGGGAAGATAGCCATCTATAGGAAACTTCAAAAATTATTTTCTTCCTTAAAACAAAAATGTAGTGATAATAGTTTCTATATAAAAAGAACTGCTTATTTGCTTATGAGTGATGTATAAAAGTGATTTTTAATAGGACCACCACATGGTGTTAATTTCGTCTCAGTGTGGACAAAAATGATGATTTTGCAACATTTGTGAATTTTTCTCATAAAGTTTAGCTGCTTGAGAGGTCTAAAAATATTTTTTTCCTCAAAATATACCTTTTGTTGAGTAAGTATTCATTACTCAGACATTCATACAAAGTTCAGTATTGCATTAAAAAAAATGCAAACATACATTTTGGGTAAATTCTTGGAGGTGTATGTGCCAGTAAAATTGCACTAATATTACTGAGCTTCAAATGCCTTACACAAGCCTGTTTACTTAACATGTAGACCAAATTTGGTGCAGAAAGAAGGAGTGGTACTTTTAAAATAAATTTTTCCACAAACAATGCCCAAACGACATTCCAGGAAGTTCAGAAGGCATCCACGTGACCAAAAATTTTTTTCTCTGAAATATTCTAGCAGTTCTCCGTTTTCAATGCAGTAAATTAGCAGTTTTTTCTAATACATTTGAGATGGTCGCCAAAATGACAGAGACGTTTGGCGCGTAATGAGCCAAGTGCGAAACGCTTGTCTGAAAATGTTTCTCACATTGGGGGGCAATGCTGCTATTGTGATAGCATGGCTCAGGGAGGAAAGTAAAGAAAAAAAAAAAAGTAGGAGAAAGCAGTTTGTTTGCTTTTTGCCATGCCATCTACACAGAAACCTTTTAAATTACAGAAACAGGCTTTTGTTCAACCTTACATTTCAGCTTATGTTCGTTGTTTCAAACATGCTATGTGTTGATATACTGTGTGGGAGTCCAGTTCTGTTATACTGCTTGTGCATAAGCTTTTTTTGTTACACACATAAGTGTGAATAAAAAAAAAGTTTCAAAAGTAACTGAGCATGCAGACCGGTCTGCATGCTTGATTGGCATCTGTGGCTTAATTGCTTATGCAGTTTCAACTAAATACATCATGGTGCTGCAACTTGGTTGCTGGCAGGTAAGGAAATTAAAGGCTTGGTTTTTCATTCTTTCCTGTAATGTCTAGAAAATGTGAGAATGTGGCCCATATCACTAAGGCTTAGGTTTTGTATACAGCAGGCTCTCACTATATGGAAATCTCTGAAAGGGAACTGCTGATTAAGTGGAACTGCCTCTAATATGATTGGTTGCATACCCAAAAGCTGTGCTGCTGTTCACCTTTCTGTAAACGAAGCACATTTCTTGGTCTCTTCAGGTTTCTTTTAATGACAGTCTATTGTACTTCCATTTTAAAACATGCTTCTTCAACGTTCTTTTTTACCCCACAATTTCACCCAATTGTCTAGCACCTTTTTTTAACCACGGGCATTGGGCCAACGACTGCAAGATACCAAGCACTGCCATGTTGACCAAGATCTGTTGGCAAGCCTGCCTGGATGTTAGAATAAACATTTCAACAGGGTTTTATTTTTTATTCAAAAAGACTTTAGCTTTTCTTTTCTTTTTTCTTTCATGCAGAGACTTCTCAGCCGATATATGCAAATGCAGACGAGCTGGCACTGCCATCTACACTTTCTGGCACAGATTCTCCTCCATTACCACCACCTCCTGTCCAGGAGTCATTGCAGGCAATTGCAGCATGGGTATGCTACACCGATTGCTTTTCTCAATTGTTCACTTTTTTGAACACATGATGCATGTCGATGATTTATAACAGCCCTGGCACATATTGTATATTGTTGGGCAGATTGCATTACAGATGTTTCTTTTCCTGCAAGCACTGTAAAATTTGAGGCTGGTATTCTTTGCAGGTAAGGGGCTTATCGTATACAGTTTTATATTTAGCTTTTTTTGTGGATGTGCCTGCCCCAATCGGCATCTACTCTAGACTGACATCGTAAGCCGGATGACCAGTACAGCAGAATCTTGATGATATGAATCTTGCGGGGTCACAAAAAATATTCATAATAGCCAAAATTCGTATCATTGGAACATATGCAAAACTAGCCAAATTAACACTGAGTCGGAGGCTAACTCATTTTCAGCACTCGAAAAAAATTTATTTTTTGGAGAAGAAATCTTTGATGTCTTTCTGCTTTTTTTTTGTTAAGTCACTCACTCAGCATACTTTTCTGGAATTCATAAAAACGTGTGCACGTGTCGTCACTAATTTCTTCAGCAGCCATAGCACGCCTCAGGATGTCGAGCGCGTGCAAAGGTTCAGCCGTAGGTGGTGGTCCTTCGCCTCATTTATTTCTTTGCACTCGTTTCCTCGCACTCGCACTCGAAATGTCGCACTCGTATATATCCTCGCCATCGTCGTTGGAATCGGCAACCTCGCACGTGGCCTCGTTGACAACATCTTCCACAGTGCGCGCACCACAAGTGGCAAGATTGTCATCCGCTGTGCAAAATTTGTCAGTCGAACACCCGGTATCAAGGCATTCCCAACCCTCAATGGGCTCTTCCGACTCTGAAAGGACCTCTGGCACCTCTTCGTGAATCCTAAAGAAGCCCCATTTACCAAAGCAGTTCGCAATGGTAGTCGGTGTTACTCTATCCCAAGCCATTGTGATGAAATGGATGGCGTCCAAAAGGCTTATTCGCAGGCCACCTTCGTATTTTCTGTTGATTTTGGCAAGCAGGCGGCGCACAAGAAGGCTCTTCAAATGGTGCTTGACGTTTTTTATAATCCCAGCATCAAACGGTTGCAAGTACGTCGTTGTGTTTGCGAGTAAAAAACCAGCTTGAAGTTTTGAAGCGTCACTTGCTTCGGGTGGGCGGCGCACTGTTCAAGAATCGGAACAATCTTCCGATTCTTGCAGGTCATTCTTCTGTCAAGGAGAGACAGAATTCTTCAAACAGGGGCGCCGTCATCCACGCTTTTTTGTTTGCGCGATAGACGCATGGCAAATGGCTCTCGTGCCTGTAACACAGAGGCTTTTGAAATTTTCCAACTATGGTCAACTTAAGTCTTTACGAACCGTCCGCGTTACAGCACAGAAGAACAGTTATTCTTTCTTTGCTTCTTTTGCCTCCTTGGCACGCTTAACCTTTCAAGCACAGGCTCTTCTCGGGTTGAAGATTAAAAAACAGGCCTGCCTCATCTGCATTAAAAACATCACGAGGCTCATACCCCAAAATAAGAGACTCCAGCTTCGCGAGCCAATCGCTAACAACGGTCTCGTCAGCCTTCTTGGCTTCCCCGCAGATGCTTTTGTACACGAGACTGTGTCTCGTCTCGGAACGGTGAAGTCACCCACCTGAGGCCTGGAATTTGTCGATGTGCAGAGCAAGTGCGATCTCGTCGGCTTTTTCATGCAAAACCTTGCTGTCAATGTTCACACCGGCTGCAGTAACTTCCTTGAACCAAATCAATAAAGCTTCTTCAAGTTTCACGTGTTGTGCTGTCTTCGCTTGCTTCGCGTTGACGCTGAATGAAAGCACATTTTTCATTATTATGTTCCGCTGCCCAACAATTGTGCTCAATGTCGACTTAGTGAGGCCTAGCTCCTTAGCCAACTCCGTGGGTTTTCTTTTCGAATCCTCATCGTCCTTTCGAAGAATGTCCAGTTTCTCCTTAAAGGAGAGAGCCTTCCGCTTGCGAGACATGGCTTGCTGCGACTCTCAAAAAGTCGCAACAAAAAAAATACTTGTGCACGACTGGGCAAGACAGTGTCGACAGCCTCCACACTACAGTAACCATGTGTCTGCACCAGAGAACAACCACCACCAAGCAAAACAAAGATTAAATTGGATTTGTGTCTCCGCCATCACCAGCGCCATCTGGAGTCTTCAAGTGAAAGCAAAAGGCACACTAGCGCACTCCAGCGTCCGAGATCACGCAGATCTGTCGCCCGCCGCTCGCAGGCAGCGCTGGCAACGTGCCAAACCGGCGGCGCAACACGCATTTCAGCGCGTGCGTGCACGCTGCTTTCTTCCACGGCCGTCGGTGGGGTGGCGTTTATTCGTATGAAACGACTCGGGTAAAGAATAAGTTTGTAACAACCGTACTCTAGCACATAGTAAATTAATGGGCCTCGGCCGGGATCACAGAAAAATTCGTATCACCCCAAGTTTCGTATTAGCCGTGATCATATCATCGAGATTCTACTGTATCCCTTCAAAGAACATTGCCGATTGTATGATCGGGACTATTTCTTTAGTCGCGGAGGCTATCAGCAGGCGTGCTTCGCTTATATGAGCAGGGCCCCTCAGATATTCTAGAGTTTTATCTGACTATAGATGCGGTAGAGGCTGCTTGCTCGAAATGGTTACCTAAAATTTCAAACATCGTCGAATTGGAGTTTATGTCAATGAATGCAGGACAAATATTTACTGAAGTATTTAGACTGTTAGCTTATAAGGATAATTATGGGTCTAATACAGCATTTTGTATACGAACAGCTTTAGAAGCAGTGGTACAGTAAATAATTTACAAGTAAACATGTACTATAAACGTAACTGCATAAATATTTTTCACAATTGGTACAAGTACAGGTCCAGATTACTATAAATACAAAATCATAATATACACTTTAATCCCACTACAATGAAATCAACGGAACACGTGAAAAATTAATTGTCTCTGAAATTTGTTGCAGCAAAATTTCATGTTTAGACCCCAAAAGTTACCAAGATCTGATGATGACGACATGTCCTTTCCTCCCAGCAAGCGCATGCGTTAGCTTTTGTCATGAACTCTCGCTAACTCAGGTGTACTTGGCTGCACACTCAGTGAAAGTATTTTTTTGCCTATAACTCACAAAATATAAATGAAGTTTGGAAACAAACCTGAAATGTGGGTTATCTTATGCTACTTTCAGTGCACAAGTTGGCTTCAAAGCCCGCCTTCATGGTAATGCAAGGAAGGAGGCTTTGCGTCGGGTTTATATTTTTCTTTCTTCCACCGATTTGTAGTTGGGGGTGCAAGCTATACACAAGAATATGCAGTATGCAGGGTTACTCTCAGATCGTGCCATGCGTGCAGTGTCGCAAACAAGCGTGCCAAAGCTTCGCTAGAAGCTAACTCAAAAATAAATGTCGAAGCTCTGCCCTGTCCTATCGTCATAAGTGAACCACAGAAAAGTGATTTTGCACTGTTTTTAAACTTTCCACTGTGTTAGCTGCGTACCTTCAAAGCTTATTTACTATTGATGATTGTGACGATAGTGACCACGATGGCCTGCACAGCAGTTGCGGAAAACGGTAGTTCAGTTTTCGACTTGTGCATGGTGACCGTGCCCATGCCTTGAGAGCTGCATCGTTGCTATTTGTGATGGCATCTACCACAGCTTTGTCCACAGCTTTGCATGAAGTAGCGTTGCTTTGAGCCTGCATGTGCTGGATGCGCACTTGCTTTCGTGGTCGTCCATGATCGTGTCGACGCTACCGCATTTGTGTTCGGAGCAGTTCCAGCACTATGTTGTTACACTTGGGCTAGGTGCTCGCTGGTCGGGTGTGTGCTTTCATAACACCGTAGATGTCATCCATAATGGCAAGGCTAGTGACAATGAGCAGCAGTTGTGTGTTGAGCGCTACTTCAAAAACATGGCGGGAGTTCTTAAACAACAATTTTGGCCCAACCTGTGCACATGTCAAGCCCACCAGCAGCATCATGGTGAATGGACGATCTGTTGCTGAGCATCCCAATAGCGAGAAATTTATTGGGATGTGCGTGTGGCAGCATTAAATGTACCTCCAGCAAAGACACGTGTTTGTGATGTGGCCGCACAGCTCTGGAAGTCACGAGCCAAGGTGAAATTGTCGAGAGTGGAATTTTCTAAAAATCCTAGGCAAGCTCCTTTCCTTATCTGGTAGTACCCGCAAAAACTAGGTGCTGGATTGCCTTGAAAAAATCTGTTTGAAATGTTCGCATTACTTCAGCATTTGATAAAAACATCTGTGTATGTCAACTTCCGTGAACAAAAAGCTCCAAGTATGCACAGAACAATGGCATTCTTTGTGACTTTTGTTGCACTGTGTGCACCTGAAGTTTTGTCATGTCGTCACGGCGGCATCCATATTTTTTGACACTAAGTATGCAGAGTTCGATCAAAATGCTGCTAAAATGCCACATGATAGTAGGACCTGCTTTATTGCTGTGTGGCTCTGCACAAAACATTATCTGTATTATAGCTAAATATGTCTTTTGATAAATTTGTGTTTAAAATTTATTGACTTTTTTCCTCGGTACGGGGATTAAGTGATAAAGACTCTGGGAATAGAGAGTGCTGCCCTTTGTCGCCTCATTCCCCAATTAGCGTGTGTGCTGGCCCTGTGCGGGTCGAGTGCGTGACATGCTAGAACATGTTGCTGTGCACCATGGTCCTCCTTGGCTTCCAATGATAGCACCCTCTCTGCTGAGGCTCGCTGCTATCCGGCGCTTTGATAGCTCTGATAATTGATGGGCTGAAGCAGAGCCATCAACAGGCAAAGGTCGCTTGAACAATGCTGCTGTTGAGGATGAAAGTATTCAGTTTGAACGTAACCATGAGGGCATTGGTAATGATGATCAGTGATGGTCATCATTACCAATATGATGAACATGTTTAATTGGAGCCGTGTACAAGCAACTTGGCCATAAAGGATGATTGGTGGTGGTGGCGAAGGCGTTGAAGATGTAGATTTATGTGCTGATGATGGTGATATTTAACATTAATGGTGAAAGTCTGGAATCAGAGCTGTTAGCAAGTGGTCACGTCAATATTTATGCGGATTACGATAATATTTTTACCACATGTGTAATTTAGGTATGTGCACCTGTGTAGCGGGGAACATGGTGGTAGGAGAAGAGGAGGACGTTCGGTTGGTGGAAAAAGCTCCCTGCTGCCCGTTCACTGCGGTATACCGTCGAGTCGACCGTTACGTCTGCTTCGAATAAACCCCTCGTAGACGTAACAGAGTGGTGGAGGTGCTGGGTACGACACGTCGACGTACCACGGAGCCACAGCTGTTCGGAGTTCGCCGGAGCCGTCGTCTTGCCGGTCTGCCGCCGACAACAGTCGTCATGAACCAGAGCGAAGGTCAGGAATCAACCGCCTCGACTTCGCGCCAATCTACACTGGCTACACCAAGGCATCACTACATGGAACCCCGCCCGTTCGCGGGAATGGCAGGAGAAGATGTGGACGCGTGGCTAACGCACTACAAAAGGGTGAGCCGGTATAACCACTAGAACTCTATCGATCAGCTGGAAAACGTCGCGCTGTTTCTCACGGACACTGCCCTGATGTGGTATGAAAACCACGAAGAGTCCTTGACAACATGGGCTATTTTTGCTCAAGAACTCAAAAAGTGTTTTGGTGACTCCGACTCAAGAAAGAAAAGCGCGGAGCGGACTCTTGCTGAAAGAGCCCAGACTCCTGGAGAAACCTGCACTGCCTATATAGAGGACGTTCTTAAGCTTTGCAAGATTATAAACCCGCAGATGTCGGAAGAAGACAGGGTCGGACACCTATTGAAAGGCATAGCGGAAGACGTTTACAATTTTCTGATAGGCAGGGATGACCTCACCTCTGCCTCCGACGTCCAACATCACTGCCGCACGTTTGAAAAATTGAAGACTCGTCGCATCGCCCCGAAATTTGGTAGGCTGGCAAATGTGACAACGGTTGCCAGCGTCAACGTGAGCCCACCCACCGACCTTGCGGCTACTATTCGGGCAATTGTGCGTGAAGAGCTGCAACGACAAGGTAGTAGGGTTGACGAAACCATTCCTCATCCACCTACCAATCCACCCTACTACGCGGCGGCACCATCAGCTTCTTTGCCACCATCGGTATGTGTGGCAGACATCAGCGAAACTGGAAATCCGCGGCCACGTCGTGACTCATTCGTGGCTGACCAGCGATATGGCCAACGCCTTCGGCACGGCCCCGCCACACACAGGTGGGCAGCCCCCGCTCAACAAGCTCGTCACCGAGCCTTCACAGCTGAGCGGTCCCAGCATTGGTTCGGTGAGCGTCCTCTACCAGTCTGTTACAACTGTGGCTTCGAAGGACACATTGCCAGGTATTGCAACTACCGGCAGCCGCCAAGGTATGACCGATCACCGAGATTTAACCGTTCTGGCGTTACCCGAGCACCGACATTTCCGGGAAGCGCGTCTTACGAGATCCCAGGACCGCTACGAAACCAATCTCCGGCCTCTGACCGCAGTGTGACACCACCACCTGCCCCTCGTGCCAACCGATCACCGTCTCCTCGGCGCCGCTACTCCTCGCCTCCTACGGAAAACTAGCCCGCGCGGCCGTTGGAGGTGAGGTCGCCGGACAGTCTTCGATTTCAACAGATATACCTCCGTTAGCTTCCATGTTTAGAAATAAGGTTCGAGTGCTTATCGATGGTGTACCAACGATGGCGTTGGTGGACACAGGTGCAAGCGTGTCAGTGATGAGTTTAGTTTTCACCCGCCTTCTTGGACGAAAGGTTATGTTTCGTTGGGACCGTCCTGATACGTTTCGTGGAGTGAGCGGAGAGGTGTTACAACCTGTTGGTGTCTGCACTGTGACTGTTAGTTTGGCGTGCCAGAACTTTGTCGCAGAGTTTGCTGTTCTACCTCATACTACGCATGACGTCATTCTGGGACTCTATTTCTTGAAGCTATGTGGTGCTACTGTCGATTGCCGCACAGGACAAATTACAGTAGATTCTGATATCCCTGTTTCGTTTATGGAAAACTCGCCCTCTCAAGAAAGTGCTCTTTGCGTGTCTGTGGACACAACTGTGCCGCCGTTGTCTGAAAAATGCGTCCCTGTTGTCTGTTCGCCTGCAAGCGAGAAAACATTTGACGCAACTGTGGAGCCCGTGCATCTCAGTTGCATAAAGAAGACAGTTTTAATACCGTACTGTACACTATTGGTTGCGCAAGGGCATACTGGTTTGTAGGTGATTAACTGCTCTAGTGAACCTACAGTGCTGCCGAAGGATCTGAAACTTGCAGAGATTCGTGAACACCAAGTATTCTCGCTTGCCACCCTCGCAGAAAGCAATGATTCCCCGGGTAAGACCCGTTGCAATAATCTGCACGCCAGGGACACCACCATTATGGCTATGATTGATAAGTCACTCAGCACCAAGGAACGTAATGAACTGGCGAGTATTCTGCACAAACATGCCAGTATTTTTGATTTCGCTCAGCATAATTCACCGTCATTCCCTGCTTCTCGTATAAAGCACCGAATTGACACGACATCTCACATACCTCTCCGACAGAAACCATATTGTGTATCGCCGTCAGAACGCGCAGTGATCAATGAACAGGTTAGCGAGATGCTCGAGCAAAATGTAATTCAGGAATCATGTAGTCCGTGGGCCGCTCCAGTAATTCTAGTGAAGAAGAAGGATGGGACATGGCGATTTTGTGTTGACTACCGCCGTCTCAACGCCATCACTAAAAAAGACGTATACCCACTCCCACGGATTGATGATGCTATCGACTGTCTATCATCGGCCTCTTACTTTTCGTCTGTGGATCTGAGGTCAGGCTACTGGCAGATTCCAATGCACGAGGAAGACAAGGAGAAAACGGCATTTGTTACAACAGATGGACTATTTGAATTCAATGTGATGCCGTTCGGACTCTGCAACGCGCCCGTAACTTTTGAGCGATTTATGAACAACATTCTGCGTGGATTGAAGTGGGAAGTGTGTATGTGTTACTTGGACGACGTTGTAATTTTTGGGCGCACCTTTTGTGAGCACAACACACGCCTTGGCCTCGTACTGGACTGCCTAAGCAAAGCACGCTTGGTGCTCAACTCAAAGAAATGTCGTTTTGGAGAGCGCCAAACACTCGTCCTTGGACACTTAGTAAACAAAGAAGGCATACGACCGGGTCCCGCCAAGACGGCCGCAGTGGAGGCATTCAAGCAGCCAAACTCGGTGAAAGAACTGCGCAGCTTTTTGGGGCTTTGTTCATACTTTCGCCGATTCATTCCTCGCTTTGCCAATATTGCATACCCGCTCACGTGTCTGCTTCAGAAAGGTGCGCAGTTTGACTAGACTCCGGAATGCGAGTCTGCTTTTTCAGAGTTGAAGTTTCTTTTGACGTCCCATCCGATTCTTCAACACTTCAACCCTCTCGCTCCCACTGAGATTCACACAGACGCCAGCGGTATTGGTGTAGGCGCTGTCCTGGTTCAACGCTTGGATAATCAAGAACACGTCGTAGCGTATGCAAGTCGCTCGCTCAGCAAGTCCGAGCGTAACTACACTGTCACAGAGCAAGAATGCCTCGCAGTAGTCTTCGCAGTGCAGCGCTTCCGGTCCTACCTGTACGGACGCCCCTTTACCGTCGTGACAGACAATCATTCTCTCTGCTGGTTGGTTAATCTGCGTGACCCATCTGGTCGGCTGGCGCGCTGGGCACTTCGTCTACAAGAATATGACTTCACGGTTTCGTATAAAAGCGGCCGACGTCACGCTGACGCAGATTGTCTTTCGCGACTACCGCTTCCAACGATGGAATGTGACGCCGACACCTTCGATACCTACATTGCATCACTCAACCAACCATTTCCTGATAACAAGACCTTTAAGGATGAGCAACAAAGGGACAGCACCATACAACAGCTTCTTGCTACCAAACCAAAATCATCGCCTACGCGCTTCTGCATCCGAGACGGGCTAGTTTACAAAAAGAACTACACCAACACCGGCTCACGATATATTCTGGTGGTTCCGAAGAGTCTTCGCGTTTATGTCTTGCAGGCTATGCATGATGACCCAACATCCGGTCATCTAGGCACAGCAAAAACCCTTTGCCGTCTTCAAGAAAGATTCTACTGGCCCAAAATGCGCCACACGACAGAACAATATCTGTCTAGCTGCAACGAGTGTCAACGTCATAAGCGCCCAACAAGTGCTCCTTTAGGGCGATTACATCCGGTGCCGCCCCCTAGAACTCCATTTGAGCAAGTCGGGATTGACCTCCTTGGACCCTTTCCCCGGTCTTCTGATGGAAATCGCTAGATAGTCGTTTGCACCGACCATTTAACACGGTACTGCGAGACCGCTGCCATACCATCGGCAACTGCAGCTGATGTGTCTTCCTTCATGCTACGTTTTGTCATTCTTCGACATGGGCCTCCCAAAATCGTAATCAGTGACCGTGGCCGACAATTCACAGCAGACGTGATGGAAGAGATGCTTCGTGTCTGTGCTTCAAGGTTTCGGCACTCTACGCCATACCATCCCCAAACGAACGGTCTAACTGAACGGACGAACAGAACTCTCTCGAACATGCTGTCTATGTATGTTGCATCCGATCACAAGGACTGGGACAGCATTCTACCCTTTATCACATATGCATTCAACACCGCTCAGCATGAAACTACCGGCTACAGTCCTTTCTTTCTTCTATATGCTCGACCACCTCGTCATACCCTGAATACAATCTTCCCGTGTTTGGACCATCATGATCCTTGCATATCCGAGATCATCTGTCGGGCAGAAGAAGCTAGACGCCTTGCTTATTTGCGCACTCTTGCTTCGCAAGACCGCTCGAAGGCACATTTTGACCGCCGACGCCAGCACGTGACGTACAATTGCGGTGACCTAGTGCTGCTCTGGACACCAACTAGAAAACGCGGTTTGAGCGAGAAACTGCTAGCGCACTATGCGGGACCTTATCTTGTTGTAGACCGTATCAGTGATTTAGTTTACCGCATAGCGCGTCTCCATTCAAACGCCCGACGGTCTTCAAAAACTGAACTTGTCCATGTTGCACGTTTGAAGCGCTTTATTCCTCGAGAGACTGTTTGACTCGCCCAGCGGGCCTCGTCTGCGCGGAGGGAAATGTTACCACATGTGTAATTTAGGTATGTGCACCTGTGTAGCGGGGAACATGGTGGTAGGAGAAGAGGAGGACGTTCGGTTGGTGGAAAAAGCTCGCTGCTGCCCGTTCACTGCGGTATACCGTCGAGTCGACCGTTACGTCTGCTTCGAATAAACCCCTCATAGACGTAACAATATTAATGATGAATGCGTTGCACTGTTGTGGTGCTGCCACTCTTGCATCGGAATGACTCCGGAATCATTCCACATTTTCATGATTCCTGAATTGAATGGGAATGAAATTAAGAGCCTTTTGCTCAGAATAGAATGGGAGTAGAATGACGTCTTTTGCTGAAAATAGTCCTTGGCTTCCTATGATAGCACCCTCTCTGCAGAGGCTCGCTGCTATCTGGCGCTTTGATAGCTCTGATAATTGATGGGCTGAAGCAGAGCCATCAACAGGCAAAGGTCGCTTGAACAATGCTGCTGTTGATGATGAAAGTATTCAGTTTGAACGTAACCATGAGGGCATTGGTAATGATGGTCATCATTACCAATATGATGAACATGTTTAATTGGAGCCGTGGACAAGCAACTTGGCCATAAAGGATGATTGGTGGTGGTGGTGAAGGCGTTGAAGATGTAGATTTACGTGCTGATGATGGTGATATTTAACATTAATGGTGAAAGTCTGGAATCAGAGCTGTTAGCAAGTGGTCACGTCAATATTTATGGGGATTACGATAATATTAATGATGAATGCGTTGCACTGTTGTGGTGCTGCCACTCTTGAATCGGAATGACTCCGGAATCATTCCACATTTTCATGATCCCTCAATTGAATGGGAATGAAATTAAGAGCCTTTTGCTCAGAATAGAATGGGAGTAGAATGACGTCTTTTGCTGAAAATAGAGCATGTTTTCGTTATGTGTTGTTTTTCGAACTTCGAGCATTAGTAAGTCAGAGCCTTGAATTGAATAATAAAGCAGTATTTTTAAGATGGCATGGCTGATTACAACCACATGTGCATTTAGAGGCAATGCACCTACTCAATTTTGTCCGTATATAGGCTGTGTTGCTCCGAAGTTTGTCTGTTCTTTATATTCTTCACGTAACCACGGCTCTATGGCAGTCGCTTGTCAACTCATGATGCATCCGGGCAATCTAGCTACACCTATATTGCAGCGTCAATGTACACAGCTTTTTCGCCAAGACCACTATCTTGTGTCAGGTTCATGATAACGTAGAACGAGTCATAGCTGAATCTTATATGACACAGGACCCAGCAACAAATGTATCAGTATTATTCTTTCTTCAAAAGAAATTTGGTTTATAAAAACAGCTGTTATCATATGTGAACACTTTTTTTTTTGGCGTCAAATTTTATGCGATGCCTTCCTTTGTGTATATATGTTAGGAAAACATCTGGAAATAAAATAGTTGTTAGTCTGCACTCTCTGTTCATGGTGTATTGAGTCCATCCCTATACGATAAAAAGTGCAATTTCTCACATGAAACACCAAAGAGCTTCTGTAGTTGCTTTTTTATTGATGACATCAGCTTTATGGGGCAATCATTCTTAACTTGATGAAACTATGAACACTTTTCCTACATAGAGGAATTACAGGAATAGAATTGAACTGCCTGGCCATTACAGGAGTGGGAATGGGCTAATTTTTTTTTCATTCCAAAACATTGCAAGGAATGAAATTTCGTCAACCCCGAAATAAAATTGGAATGGAATGGAGGCACCCATTCTGCAACACTGATGCATTGAACTGATGAAGACATTAATTGGGATAAGTAGGGATGATGATACTGAATTAATGTGTTCAGCCTATTGCAAGCAAAGCTTCCATGTATGATGAACGAGGATGATGAACCTAGCATTACTGGTGTTTCCAGCATCCACATATATTGGCTTCTAGAAATAAAGCTAAATGTTTCAGGTCTTAGGCTTATTTCCTCTTCCTTATGTGTTATAACTGGGTGTATGCAATGAAATATTTACTTGCGCTACTAAATTGGTCGTGGGATGCAAAGAGTTAAGTGTTAAGTACCACAGGCTTCTAAGAGGTAGCAGAAATGTAGCACTGTTGATAAAAAGTGTTTCGCCAATGTTTTTGAACTGTTAGATATTGTATAAATAATATAGCTATATTCAATTTTTATTTTGGTTATGCATTAGGTTCAGTCAGCTTTTGTGGGTTGCATATTTGTGGGTCCTAAAGGTTTTTTTCTCTTACGATTCAAGGTAATCAAGATAATCATTGCTAAAAAATGACACGCGAGATAATCCTCTACAAAATGGCATGAGAGCTGCGACTACATATACCTCATGCACCCTTGTCGTACTGGCACATTAGGAAAAACATGAACTCTTTTTGTTACTCTGTTTTTCATTTCCAGGAACCAGACAGTACAGCGCCTGTGAGAAGAGGATCAGCATTACAAGCGCATGAAGCCTACAAGACATATTCACCAAGTAATGCCTCAATACGATATGAAGGTAATAATAACCTATAGGTGGCTTTACAATGCCATGCGCCAGAATAAGCTTTAATGTAGTACTATTTCATTCCTTAGTCTATCATTTTTTCTGTGTTACATTCTCTAAATGGCAGCCATATTTACTACGTTTTCTTCTGTAAGACCTGGCCTCTTGTTGACTCCTGCACCCACTTTTGAGTGTGGAAATTTCATGAAGAAAACCTTTGCTGAATGAAACTTTCTTAGCAATATCATAACAGGTCTTGAGATGGGTTTGTGGCAAGATAATGAAACGAAGGCACAGTCATCACAGTGGGTGGGCAAAGGTTCTCGTAAAAAAAAAAAAAAAAAAAAAAACACGCATGAGTTGGTCAAAGATGGAGGGGATGTTTGCATTTTTACTGCAAAGGCATTGTTTATCAGAAATTTTTACCTCATGTTCAGATGGTAAACAAGGAAGTCTACCAGGGAATTCTAACACGTTTGATAAATTCTGTGTGGAGTAGGCCCTAATTGTAGGAAAACCAGGTTTGGATGTTGCACCATGACAATGTGCCGGCTTGCGTGTTGCTGCTTGCCCACAGCTACTTAGCAAATCATAACACTCTTGTTGTGCCCCACCCACTCTAGTATTCTCTTTTTCCATTTCCTAACTTAAAGCCTTGTTAAAAGGACATCATTTTCAAACCATAGAAGAGATCTGGGACAATACTATAGAATATGCCTGTGCGCCATCCCAGAAAGTGCATTCTAGGAGGCTTTTCAAAACTGGAAGAAATGGTGGCAATACAGTTAAAGCTGTTTATAACAAACTCGAAAGTGCTGCGATAAGAAGTCGTTATATCAGTAGTTCGTTGTACAGTCGTATTCCTTTATAAGAGACACTCCTATAAGAGACAAATGGGTATAAGAGACACCAGTAAGCCTACAGTAAAAGACAGGGGATAAGAAAATCCATACAAGGTCCCCTGCTTATAAGAGACATCTCAGTACTCGGCTGCTGATCCGCACGTCGTGGGATCAAATCCCGGCTGTGCATTTCCAATGGAGGCGGAAATGTTGTAGGCCCGTGTACTTAGATTTGAGTGCACATTAAAGAACCACAGGTAGTCAAAATTTCCGGAGTCCTCCACTACGGCGTCTCTCATAATCAAATGGTGGTTTTGGGACGTTAAATCCCACAAATCAATCAATCAGAGACATCTCATATAAAAGACAAGAATCGCTGCCCGGAGCATGCCTTCTATATTGGGGTTTAACTGTATATGAACTCGCCCATAAAAACATCTATTTTGTGGCCAAACCATATTCTTTCCTGTGTTTTTATTAAGTGCGAACAACCCCTTCGCTGACAAGTTAAGCCTTTTCGTGTCTTAAACAACGCCCGTTTGCTCACGAGTGAATTCAACCACGTTCACAAAGAACTCTCGCCGTTGCACTGAAGCGCAGTACCGCCACGTCAAACCAATTATCCCTGGCTAGTTGCTTGCAGCACGTCGCTTACTCGGCACTCGCCGTCACATGCCGGGTTGTTTGCAGTCCAATGCATGCGTGCGTTTGTGCGTTCTTCGTGCATGCTTCACTCAGGATCGTGCTCAGGTGCAGCAAGTAGCCTTTCCGTTTAACACAACAAAGACAAATTTTGTAAGAAACGCGTGCAAGTGGCTGCGCACGACGCAGCGGCGGTGAACTTATGAACAGCGGCATGATCCACCGTCACTTCGCCGAACAGATATCTGCAGATGACCGTGATAAGGTTGCAGGTGATGAGTCAAAATTGGCCCGCTTATCGCCACCGTCCACCTCACCATCGCCACTTTCTTATGCTTATCTGCTAAGGCACCGCCGCAACCACACGGCAGTCGTTATTACTAATCGACCGGTCTCCACCGTTACCGAAAAGCGGAAAACCTCTCGGTAACGGTAACATTTTTTCGAAAGGCGGAAAACCTTATGCGGTAAAATGTTGTCGCTTCTCGAATTTATGGCTGCTTGCGTTCAAAGGCGTTGCTGGTCGATAGTCGATGGTTGCACATGTCGGGGACGGCGTCAGAAAAGTTTGTCATGCGAAAGCTGACTGCAGTGTTCATGCTGTCTCCTATTTCTTTTTTTTCTTCACTTCCTTTCTGCCGGGTGAATTACGCCTGCAAAGTGAGCAACCTTGTTCGCAGCGTCCGAAATTTATGTGCGGTGCTTGACGCGGTCTACGATATCTTCGTCGCAAGTAAACTGTAGCAGGGCATGCGCGAGGGCGCACCTGTATGTGCTATATTTTTATAGCGGATATGGCACCTGTATGTGCCATATTTTTACCTCGCGAATGTGTTGGAAGTGTTTGTTGTAAAAGTAGGAGGCTTTGAAAAAAGTTTGCTGTGTTTTAAAGGGCAGAATAGGAAAAGCATAAGTGCGCTGAAATATGGTCGTTAGAACTGATAGATCGTTATATGTGGGATCCTTGTAAGTTGGTTCGTGTGTGGTGCATCTTCAGTAGAGGGGACTACTTTGAGAGGGACAGTGCCTAAAGTGTTGTTGGATAAGCAGTAAAGGTAGAAAAAAAGCATACATTTAAGAACACATTTTCTATGTTACACAAAATATTATTGAGAACTAACAGACAATCATGCCATGGAAAGTATAGGGGATATTATTAGGAATAAATGTAATGTTAATGTGAAGAAATGAAAGTTGAAGGAAAGATAACTTGCAACCGGCGGGGACTATACCTGCGACCTTCAAATAACGCGTCCGCACTTCAGACGTGGCTTGCGCAATAAATAAGCATACCGTACATTTGTTGGGTATCTCACAGGCTCAAGAAAGTACAAAGTAGATACAGTATTCATGTTGTTTTTATGGCTGCCAATAAGCTAGTTAAGGTTTGTGCTGCTGTACAGAGATAGAAAGTAAAAAACAAGAAACGGACCGGTATTTGTTTTGTAAAACCCACCAACCAATTCACTGATTGCCGTACAAGTGGAGTACATAAAGCCCCTTTCAGCTGTGGTCATATATAGCACAGACAGGTCGCTGCACTAACCAGAAATCATTATAACACAAGGGAAAGCAAACCGGAGGCTCACTGGTTTGAGTAATACAGCTAATTATAGTCGACCTATGCACTGTTGATCATGTGGGTGCTCTCCTGTTTTCACAAGCACTAGGATCATTCACAAGCATTGGCATCAGATTAACCGAAAGGTGGTAAAAGCCTAAAGCCTATCGTATTGTTAAAGAAAAAGATAGCTACGGAAGGCAATCTTCAGTTGATCTGTTTGACAAGGGATATGATTTCCTGCGGCAGATGTTTTCATGAATTTATCTTGCTTAGACAAGACCACCGCGGTAATCCATGTCACGTGTACCTGCATGTTGTGAATTTTGAACAAACGGCCTACTAGATACTTTGATAAATAGCAAAATGAGGAAATATGGCATTATGGGCACTTTGCAAATGTACTTGCTGTAGGCAATGTAGGAGAGTTTCAAAAGAATCAATGTTACATGCACACCTATTATTTCCTTAGAAATCGTTGAGGTGTCCACTGAGAAGCAAAGCCTGGCTAGTGAATGCAAAGGCAATGGGAATGAGGCCTGTTTATCACATTCTGCTGTTGAAGTAGAAGTTCAAGCATCCCCTAATTTTTTTTTTTTCTAAAGCAGCTTCAAGCACTGATCTGCTTCTATAGTGATACAGTTGACTGCCATACAGAATTCTTTAGTTCGAATCTGGCTTGAGAAGGAAGAGTAAACTTAATACATTGGAGTGAGCTGACGGCAGAATCATCCAAGGTGGAGAGTTTTGTTAGTCCAGGATACCGGGGGCCTGAGCGGACAGGTAGGCTTTGTTCACCAGATGCCGCTGGTCTTCAAGCCTTGAAGGCATCGCTCATCTGCAAAGCATTTTGCGTATTGGAGCTTGTTAGCTGGGGCTCTTACCACTTGACGTTTGGTCCAGTGATTTAAATGGTATTGAAAAAACTGACGGTTGGGCGGCTTGGTGCCAATTCATAATTTACTGCACAAAACTAGACCCGGATGAAGAGGAGACTGAAGCAATAGGAGCACACATGTTGTTTCAGTATCCTCTTTGTCCGTGTCTACTGTTGTGCAGTGAACGATGAACAGGTGGTGTTGAAGAGTTTTGTCCACACTCGTACCATGTAGTTGAGTGTGTTTGTTGCAGAGTAGAATTTGCATTCGTTTCAATAGTTTGTGGGCTACAGAGTGTGCAACAGGGTATCATGAGGTAATGTGCACTCTGTAGTTTCCGAAGAGCACTGTCTCTTCTTGCGAGCTTGGGTAAGGGGGTGCGTAATTTTGCCTACCCAGCTTTTAGGGGCTAAGAATGTTAGCTAGAACTTCGTTTTTTTAAGCTCGAGAGGTCTCATTAGTTTCTGTACTGTACATTATGTTTTTAAAGGCCAGTGTCTGATGCACGAGCGTAGTAAGAAATGGGAAAAATTGTATAATATAAGAGATCCTTTCTGCAAGTGGCACTATGTGTCCCCACTAAGCTTGCTTGGCGACTGAGCTCCTATACGTTTGAACTTCAGGTTGGCTTTTTTTTTGTGCCTTCATTTAATATATAGGCAGTGGTAAAACACGACTATAAATTTTTTGCAGTGATAGAGAATAATGTCTGAATTCAAATATAGATCAGGTCTGTTGACAATATTTATAATGTATCAAGATGATACTAGTATTACTTTTGAGTGGTAGGCTTCCCTGCAGTTGAAGTGGGCATTGTTCAAAATTGAAAAGTTGACACTTTGTCTTCTGTCAGTGAGAACCAAAGGGGGAAACTTCAATTTTGCAGGGCTGTCCAAGTCTTCAACTCTTCCTGCTAAGTCGAGCTTCCGACGCGGTTCACAGCCACCACCACCTCCCCCTGTGAGACGAACCCCTTCAATCACAAGCACTCAGGGTTGTTCACCTTCGTCTCCAAGCTTGCAACACACTCAGGAGCAAGCTACTGCTGACCGTGATGGCCAGTCTGTTAATGATAACGACAACAGTTCTACAAGTAGGGCCAAGTTAATACAAGCACTCAATGCCCGCTTCTCGAAACCAAGTCCACTAGAACAGGCTGGTCTTAGATTCTCACTTCCATCAAGTCACACTGAAGATGGCTGTGGCCTTCCTCTACCAGATCCACCAGATATGTCAAATTTTGATCCAGAATGTGATTTGAAGCCTTTTCCTGCTCCACCGCCATTCCTTGAATCGCTAGAAAATGAACCGTCACTTAATATAGAAGGCGAGGCGGCATGTGTTTTCAGAAAGCAAGCACAACATGAAAAAAAGCTTCTGCGTGCTCACACGATTGGACACAGTGAACGTGATGCTCTTATTCAAAGTCTTAATGCTAAATTCTCAACATCGGAAGCAATCTCCATTTGTGAAGCAAAGGCATCTGTTCGTAAAGGTTCACTTGGTGAATCACCGTCTGCAGCATGCACTCGGCCTAGTGCAGGTGCTGCAATGAAAACTGGAAAGGTGCCTCCAGAGATGGATTTTTTTCGAGCCAATTTGGAGCAGACACTTCTCAAACGTGAGCTGAGGAGAGACCCACGAAACAGTGTTGCTGGTGGAACTGCTGATTCTTCAGCAGACAACCGCCGGAGCAGGTCTGTGGGGCCAGTACCATCTGGGGAAAAGAAAAACAACTCAGCAGAGCGAAGACAGTTTCTTAGCAACCTGAATGCTCGTCTCGCAGAACAGCGAAGAGTGTCGCTGCAACCAGCTCAACAACAAGTTCCATCCCCAAAGCAAGTATCGCAGCACATGCAGCAAATGTCATCCTTTTCTACAGGCCAGACAACAGTTCCATCACCAGTACAATATGTGCATACAACAGCACCTACCCAAATTCATAATATGCAAGCCGTTCAGTCCATTGCTGGCATGCTTCCCCAGACATCAGTAGCAGCAGCACGCCGTGGCTCCTTGCAGCCAGACATTGAATTTGGTTCAAGACAAAACGGAGGCCGAGCTGCTCGAGTTCAGAGCTGGCTAGCATCTCGTGGTTCTGTTGACCTGACTGCATGCCGAGAGTCACTTATGGATCAGATTCGGCAGGGTACAGTGCTGAAACGAGTTGCATCTCAGAGTGATCGCTCAACACCACTTTTGCTGTGACGTTACCTTGTGGTTTTCATCTGGCACATATGATGAAGTGGACACTGCGACTTTGTGACAAAGACATCGAGAAAGATTGAAGCAGGGTGGAGTGCTTGGGTGCCTTCTGTGCTGCTGTAGCTGCTGTGCTCTGTTTCATTCCTTGCTTTAAAACTTTGTTGGTGTCTAAGTATACTGCACCACAGTCCTGATGGTGTTGAATATGTATTATTTATTGGTCTGAAAAAGAGTTATTTTTTTGTGCGTTCAGAATGTGACACGTGCCACTTAGCTTGCTTAAATAATTCTAAGGGCTACCTGCTTAGCAGCTGTTAACCCAAATGTCATGGTCATAAATATTTTTTACATCTAGGTCATTGTAAATGTTTCGCATATCATCTTGGTATATTGTGTTGGATGGTTTATTTTCTTACTTAGGGCACATGTTATTAAGTGCAATGGGAAAGTTCATATCACTAAAGTTTTTGTTGGTGTGGCATGGACATCATGCATCTCTTGGAAGTATTTTTGGATGTTGTTGCTTTTACCATCACTGTCATGCTTGTCTCATGCTTGAAGAGAGCTTTAGCCATTACCAGCTATTTGTCATGTGTAATGTGTAAGACCAACTCATTCTTTTAAAATGCAGTATATCTTCTTACTCCAAGACCTCAGTCCACAGTAAAAATAAGCACACAATAAATTGCTTTGCCCATTAATTTGTCGACTTATCAGCTGTTCTGAGAAGTTACATTGAAGTTTAATTCATGTTAGTATACTATAGTACATTGACTTTAGTGTGGGATATTTTTTTGATTAGGGCATAAATTTTTGCCAACTCACTTTGCTGTGTTGAATTTTCTCAGCTGGGTTGTATACAAAGGTTTCCTAATGGCTTGAAGGGACATGCGAGTAACTTGTTCAAATTAAGAAAGTTTTTGTGTAAACAGTACACAGTTGCAACCATTGAATTTGGTTCAAGACAAAATGGTTGAACCAAGTTCATTGGTTCTTGCATTCATTTCTGGTCGAGGTAAACAGCGCGAAAAATGAAGACGGAGTAAACAGCACTCGTCTTGTGTCCTTCCTTTACTCTGTCTTCGTTTTTTGCACTGTTTACCTTGACCAGCTATGAATCGTTACCAACTTTCCCAGTTTTCAATACAACTCGTTGCATTCATTTGGTTATCTCATTAGTAGTGTTAAAATATTTAATTTCAAATTATAATAAAAAATAGCTCATGTTGGTCAACTTCTGCTCGATTTGAAAATCCAGTATTCAAAGTTGTCAGATATGTTTTCTCTTTTGGATATATAAGGAATAACACATCGAATACTGAAAAGAAAAACGGCAGATGTGAGAACTGCACGAAAACGCATCATTACAATACCTGCAGTTACTGTGCAAGAGCAATATTTCACTAATGAATGCACAAGGCCAATAAATACTTCTCAATAATTCTCAGTCATTCAATGAGAATGACTTAGTACTTGAGATATGTCACACATACACATTTGTTAGGATTTATACTTTGGCAAACCTGAGTACTGTTGTATGCAAGTCTGGTAACATATTTAATGCGAGAGCATTAAAGAGCTAATTTCACAGAAAATCCAACATTGGCGTGGTTGTTGTTGGCTGTGAGCAAAAAATCATGTCCGTGGAAAAAATCAAGGAAGATGCAAATAAAATGAATAATAAAAATTTCAGGGTTCAAGTGAGGATCAAGCCCAAGCCGTTTGTGTGGCAAGCACGTGTTATTCCACGCAGCCACGCTTCTGCTTGGAAATAGTGAAAATAACTACCTTTGCTTGCAAGTGCAGTGAAAATAACTTTCATGCTTTACAAACACGTGTTCTGTATACAGGCTTCACAATGCAACTTGTAATATCACACTTGTATTGCATGGTACGGGCATGTATTCATTGGGCATCGGAACGTGCGATTATCTCAACGACTTCATGGTTTAAAGCCGACCACCCATTACAAAAGGCACACACATTAATGCACATTGTCTCTCAAGACCACGTAGTGGGTGCATAGCAAGTTCGAAAACATTCCACGCGCGTAATTGCTCATAATTTAAAGCATGCTACCCATTACACAGAATGCTTTCATACGTGAACGATTCACTGACACAAGTCACTTTTAACTTGATAGATTACATTTAGTAACCCAGAATTTTGCTGCAGTTTTAACAGCTTAAATTAAAGGCAGTTTAACAGCTTTAACAACTTCTGCCATCGCCTTGAAAGGCGATGGCAGAAGTTGGTGAAGACAAATGTCTGGCGGAATTGGTACCCTCTTCCGGCGCAAGAAATGCATTTGCATTTCCTTATGATTTCCTTCAGGGAAGTGGGGGCATTTTTCTATCAACCTCCATGCTTTCATCTAAGCAACAGATTGTACAAATTTGCACACGTCGCCTCGAATAATTCTCACAGTGTCGTGTACTAATGTGATGCACGTAGGACTATTCCTTGTTGTATATAGCACCTTCACCATGTTGGGGTGTGCGCCCGTTAGATGAAGGGCAAGCGGCGTTCAGTCTGACATTTCATTTCTTTTTGGGGTGCGTAGCATTGCAAATCTTAAAAGACGAGATCGTGAGCACCCAGCGAATGCATATTCTTGTCTGCTCGAAACGCTCAAACCTGGTCACAGGGTTTTAAAGGTGTTCACAGATTGAGAAAAAAATCTGAGTGATTAGACCCAGTTAATACGAGGCTAAAAGTCCCATCAGGCCTATTAGCAGTCTGGCTATTTGCAACTGTGCTGCCCTTCTCAAACATGCCGAAATAAGAAACCCAGGAGGGTGATTATTCGACGGTAGAAACTTTGCTCGCCATACTGGACAATAAAATGAGAAACCGTGTTCTGCTAACCCCGCGAGTAAAGAAATGCTAAAAGATTGGTGCCTTTGTACCATCATAAACTAAAGCATTTCTTTTTTTTTGTGCTTTATCGTAAACACAGGTCCTGCATGTATTCCTTTGGGAATTTGAATTTTTGCAAAAATTTAATATGCCTACATTATGATTTTCGGGGCCTAGAACTGCACTTTGCCTGCCTAGTTTTGGCGCCTAAAACCCGATTCTTTAGTGCCTATAAATCTGGCCTCTAGTGATCACGCTGAAAGTAAAGTGCACAAGAAAAACTGAGCGCTGAATTTCGTGATGTGTGCTGCTGTATGGATGTAGCCCATTGCCCTTTTGTAATTTTTCAATGTGTAGTTTTCAGTGCACTCACTTGGATGAAAGGAAAGGGAAAATGCCTGGAGAATGCGACAAACCCGTGTAACTCCGCTATTACTTGACAGATTTAAAAATTTTTCGTGACCATCATGAGGCAATAAACTCATTACTGACATCATTTGATTATCACTTGGAAAAATGCTGCTGGGCCCCTTTAAAGTCCCATCACTGTCATCTCATTTAGATGCTCCAAGTCAAGCAGACCTTTTCCTTGGAGTGTCATCTCCATGACACACAAAGTTCTCTGTCCTTGATTCACTGTATTTGCACTAGATGTTTTTCATCAGAACTGCTTCCTGTTGTGCATGTGTGCCTCTTGAAAACCTTTTGGTGATTACAATAGCAAATGGATAAAGCTCTCTTCCTTAATCGGAAATCACTGACGTGTTTCATGAACTACCAGGCATTGTATTTTTTAAACCACTGCCTACTGATCATATATTAGGTGTGCTATATATTATTTAAAAAAAAAGGATATTGAGTTGTGTTTTGTTTAAAAAGTGGGGCAGGTTGAATGAATTCATTAGAGCTAACCAAGGAATGCTGCCTTAGACATGAACAACAGTCACTAGAAAGCATGTAGCAGCTCTCCAAATGGAAATAATGCTTTACCATAGTAAAGAGGAACATGTAAGTAAAGAAGACAATTCTTACTTTACCGTAGCTCTTGATAATACATAGCATGGGGACTTTAGCAGTAAAGTGATAATGTATTAAGTTAACTTGTTCCCGATCATCCAGTCACTGTTTAAATTTGGCAAAGCCTCCTGCTGTTTAATGTCTCATTCTTCCTTTTTTACCATCTGTTTCTCATTTTGCTGAAGCAAAAAGTCCTGAAGGGTCTTGAATAGCTTTAAAATGACAGTTACAATTAGTGCGACATGGGGCTTTTGTTCAATGTTGGTTGGTGGAAGTGTTGTCCTCTGTTTTCTCTATGCATGTATAGAGTATTTTTGTTTGTTATGTTAACTCTGTCATATTTATAAAGAGACAAGTGTTCCTGGTTGCTTTAGCACACGACTTGAAAAAAGCATTGCAAGTAGAGGAGCAAATTATGATTGAGGCTTGGTAGATATATTTTTACCCCCTCCTTTCTTTTTGTCATTGTTTGTCAAACCAATTCGTACAAATGCTGACAATTTTGAAAGTATTCAAGCTGGAAAATGTTTTAAGTGCTGGTAGTATGTAGCATGTAGTCGGGACACTTTGAATGTTGTGCATAAATATTGAATAAGTTATTACTGGTTTAGGAAAGCTACGGCCCACATGTCTAACATGTGCATACCAAAAAGTTATTCATTCTTGACTTCACAAACTACTTGCTCATACCTGTCTACATGGCTAGGATTGTATGTGAGGGCTTCTGTTGCTGTAAGTTACATTGCTGATACACGTGTATATTTCTTACGTAGTACACTTAAGGAACAAAGGCTTTGCTAGCTGTTACGACTGTTGAATTTACTCTGGAATCGATAAACATTTCCATGTAAATGTGGTATGCCAGTATAATTAAGATGGGGACAGAAGCATCTGGCCAAAACTTTTTTTTTTTTTGCACTGCATTTGCTTTTTGTGAAACTTGTTTGAAGTCACTAAAGTATATAGGAAATCTATATACTCAGAATCTATGCTGTGTTGGTGAGAGTGGCACTTCAGTTTTTCATTTTAATTTTATTGCAAAAATTAAATCAAATGTACCCAGTGATTGTATGTTACGGCAAGCTGTGGCATTTCAATTTTTTTCTGTTTTACGTCTTTCTTTTTTAGTACTTCATCTAGGACATAGTCATTTTTGTGTAGTTGCCGTTTTTTTAAAGTGTGCTAACAGGTGAGGCTTTCATTTTTTTTGCCCACATTTGTTTTCTTGGTGTCCACAAGGTAGGAAAGTGGTATACTTAAGCCATATATTTTTGCCAACACTTTCATTTCCCTTTGCATGTGATTTGTAACAGTAAATAGTTTGTCACTATGTATTGTGTCTCAGGACAAACCAATAACCGGTGCTCTGTGCCATTTTTCATTTCCTGTAGAACTAGCTCCTGACGTGACAGTTTCCTGCATTTCTGTATTTTTTTCTCTATGATGGTAGTGCATTGCTGCAAGCATTACTGTAGCCATTTTTTTGTTGATTCCTGGAAGTGCATTTTTTTTGCTGGATTTTTTACATGATTGGTTGTTGTGAGAGAGTGCTGTATTATTTTAAGTAAATTATGTTAAAGGCATTCTATGGTTTCTTTATTTGCAAGCTAATGCTACATTATAAAAAGTAAATACTACCCAACCACCCGTCGTCCTACTGTCGCACCTAGTGATTTCCTTTCATTGTATGTGTCATGTGAAAACCACGTTGTCATAGTTCCCTGTGTCCTGCCCAGCCTGTAAACTTTGGCATGTGTACCTGTTTCACCCCTGCTGTTCACTGTGGCATTGAATGAAAGGCACCGAACAGCAGCCAATATGCACCGTTGCCAGATTATTTAATTTACAAAATACTGTGGAGGAGGCTGCACTCTCTTTCTGTCCAGTTGCTGAAATGTGACCGTCCAGCTTGTGTGTTTGCCAAGCATGAAACATATCTTCAGTTCATGTGCCATTTCCAACTGGCTACTCTTGTGACATTGTACTGCCCGGACACTTCAACTGCTCTTTAAGCTTAGGCATTCTTTTTGGCATTGCTGATTTTGTCGCCCAATCATGTGCCTGAAAGGCCACCTGTGACATTATGTCAAACTGAAAAATTGCTTATGAAGGCTTCTTGAGCAACCTGAAATTTTGTGTGTTAGGTGGCTTTAGGCTACAGTGCCTTTTAACATTGTAGGTTTAAACAGTTTTCGTTGGGCTTGTGGAACTAACAGCTGCCGCCATTCACACATTGAGAATTATTTCAATGCTGACCAGCATATTTAAATTGTCAAATCTGCCTAGCAATAACTTTTGGGCCTTGATGCATAAAACTTGGCACAAGGGAGGAGGGGAAAAGTAAGGAATGTTTAACACTAGCTTATTTTTACACCCCATATATGGCACAAGCGAACATATTTTTTATCCTTTTAAGTGTTTGTTAACAATCAAGTTTTTTTTGCAGTGTTAAATTGTGCTGGGCTTTTTTCGATGCATAAAAAAATGTTCTAAAAAGATGCATATTTTTTTTTAATATTTTTTAAAATATAATTTGGTGTCACGTGTGAAAGTGCACCTGTGCTAGTCAATGTCCTGCATGCTCTTATAGTCTATGAATAAGAACTCGTGCATTGTGACTGCATGAGAATATAGTTTATTTGTATCTTTCTACAGTTCAAGCAGGTGCTACTGTGCATATCTGTATGTATACATGTATGGTGTAAACTGTTGCTATTCAATGACTTGCCCAGATGAAGCAGGACACTATCTGTAAGCAACTTGAAAACAACAAACTTTCTATTCAAGTTCACTTTTCTGTTCTCTGTAAAAGATGAATATATAACGAATAACTATTGATTAGGGAGCAGCACACAGTTACAAGCATGTTTACTTCCGTTCCTTAAGATAAAATATTATTAGTAATCTGGTACTTGGCCATTAGTGTTTTTTCGTACATATGCATCCACATGAAATGATAGCTCTTTGAATACTACTCACTCATGTAGAAAGCACAGAATTGAAGTACCATGTTAAGTAATCTTGCTGGTAATTAAAAGGAAATTTCATTTTGATTTTTATATGAAATTTATTTTATTCTCAAAAATATTAAATATAAATTATGAATTCCCTGTCTTTAGAACAGTGTTGCACTACTGTAAACATCCATTGCTACTTATGAGAATACCTTTTGAGAACTGTAATTACCAAGTTTTAATTTGATCTTCACTAAATTTCAGTTTAAACCATGAAGCAACAAACATAGCTACCAGTTGTGATTGGTATTTGGTTAGTCTAAGCCTTGCAAGGTTGTTTGTAAGTAAATTAAATGGAAAGACAGGTGCTTGGTCTGTTTCTTTGTGCTTGTAGCACACTTTTTTTTTATTTCAGGTTTTTCTCCTAGGCATTGATTATTTGTGGGCAATTGTTTTGGCATAAAGGTCACTTGAGCGCATACAACGTATTCTACATAATATTGCATAGTATTGTCTACAGCATTTTGTACTCATTTTCATTGTGGCTCTCGAAAGCATGTGAAGAAAGATTTTTTCATGAAAGCTTGAATGATAAATGCTGTGAATTGTGAGAAAAAGTAGCTAGAAACTGTTTGAAGGTTAGCAGTGCTTTTTATTGCATTCATAGTTGTGTATTGCACCTGGCTATGTGCGCGAACCTCAAGTTATTCAGTTCTTTTTCTCTCGCTAGTACAGGCTTGAGGCATTGGCTCTCATTTTTGGGTTGGGTGAGCTTGGGTGTGCAATGCGAGAAGGAATGAATGGTTCTAATTTAGAAATTATTGATGTAGTTTAATACGAGATTGACAACGATCTCTGCATGCCTTTGGCTCTTGCCAGGTCTTCCGTGGCAGCCAGAGTGTCAATATAGTGGCTTTATCTTGCACAGGGCAGTAGCAGGTGTGTGACTAGCAGTCTTCCTCTGCGTGCTGCTGTTATGCCTTTATGCTAACCACAGGTGCAAATGCCTGAGATCTCACTTCATAACAGTTTAGTGCTTTGTGGGGTCTCTTGCTAGGTTAGACTGCGTACGTGCATCTTCCTATGTGTCTCCTATTTATGGAATGGCAGGCATGTACAGAAGTTATCATTTGAAACACAGTTAAAATAAATATTGTGTTCCGAGACTGAAGCAATTATGTGCATAAACCTGGGTAATTTTCCTGAATACTGCTTCTTTGAAGATGTGAGGCATAGTGCGATAAAGGACTTGTACTGGTGCGCACCATCTGCAAGTGTAAGGATAACATTTTTGTATGAGACCAGCTCAAATGGCAGCAGTGCTGCTTGGGCAGTAATTGATCAAACCTGGTGCTGCTTATGGCATTGCTTTTTATACTTATAGTTTTTCATAGCAAAATCACTTCCATTTTCCAAATGAATGATTGTGTGACTTTTTTTTTTTGAACAAGATATTTGACCGTAATGAATATGAATTTTCAAGCTTCATTGAGCACCAGGAAATACCGTGAAATGTAGGCCAGTTTCATTTGGGTCAAATGGTGGTTCTTAATGTTGACCATCACAGCAGAAATCTGAAAGTCATTTCGCATCCATGAGAGTACCGGCATAGGTAACTTGACTGTAATCTGCTGTGTATGTCTGGCAGAGTATGTGCTGCATTTCTGACTTGAGAAGCTTTGAAGAGAACTGCTGCGATGTGGTTAGTGTTCCAAGGCCTGCAAAAGATGGGCAATGTCAGAGTTGGTTAGTTCTCGAGTTCCTACGTATATTCATTATTTTTTCTGATTTCCCCTTCCTCGTCTTGCATATCGAGTGCTATTGAGGTAACCTGTGCTCTGGTTTAGGGACAATTGCTCATCATTCCGTCTTATTATTTTACCATTTGGAAATGAAAATTTCATATTGCCTTTGCTGCTGTACACACAGCATTCCAATGAGTAAATGAATGCGTATGGACAGTGGTGGCATAGGCAGCTTCCAGTGTATGCACCATAAGAGAAGTTCAGGAACATAAAGCAGATAACATTGGGCACAATTATGTATGTTGTTTTCTGCTAAAAGTTTCACTTTTTTTTAGCTCATTACATCTGGCGTATGCTGTTCCAGAACGTAAATATGTTGCACATAACCATAGGTGGCTCAAACACTAGCTGCTACGCTTTTTGTTATGTGCCTGCTAACATCGAGCACTGTTCAGGTATGTCCAAGTGAGGTTAATGAAAAGCTTCGTGTGTGGCATTCATTCCTGCATAAAGCACCAGAGGTCAGGTCATCTAATTTATCACAGGTTCCTTGCTTGTAGCAAAATGAGAAGTGGACACTCCTAGGCACATTTTATTTCCCAGTCGGTATCGCTGCTCGCACAAAGAGCTGTGCACTAAGATGCTTTAATTGTGTTTGTGTGTTGTCTGTAGCAGAGAGTTTATTTTACGTGATGTGACAGTGTGAATAGAGGTTTTTTTTGTACATTTTGGCATTGTCACATTGACAACCTATCTGAACAGAAGAAGCAAACAGTGCTCTCGAGAAGTCCGCAATATTTATTTGTAACTGCTCTCTGAACAGCACAGACATGCGAGCCTTTCTTGTCGGGATGCATCCATTGCAATCTACATCGTTAGACTGGCAAGGCTTGTACTGGATCAGTGCTGAGCTTTGCTGTTAGTGACCACTGTGCTGGCGGATCCATAGCTTGATAAGCTTGCATGCTGAAATGCCTATTGGTGTGTCAGTGAAGGCTTCAATGTAGCTACAAATGAAAAAGCAAGAAATGGGTTCTTTCTTCATACTCCATCTTTTTCTTAAATGGGACAATGAAACTACAATACACACATGACACATGAAACATGTAGTGGAATGTACTGGTCTTACATAACACCGTCCCTATGTCTCAAAGTTATTGGTCCATGAACTGAGTGCCCTCATTCATAGTTCACTGCCTTGGGTTGAAGGGTGGAACAGTGTATGAGCTCTTAATAAGTTGCACGGACTATTGCAGCTATGGACCGAGGTCCAGGTTTACTGTCGGCAAAACCGTTCATGCCTGCTGTTTTGTTGAGCATAATCTTGGAATGAAAAGAGCTTAATAACACAGCAGGGGCTCAATATTATTTGCTTTTGCTTCATTATCATGCCATCAGGATGCAGTGTCACTGAAAAGCCACGCAGGTAGCCAGTCTATGGCGAGATAATTCATAAGGTGGTCAGCTACAGTAGTCGCAATTCATTCTCTATTGCGTCAAAGCATGTCGGTCAGCTGCTGGATGTGTTTCTACACATGGTTTTGTTTGCCAAGACCTCCCCTGTAGTTTCCTGTTCTTTCAATTTATTGCTGCGTGCTGCGCTGATTTTCATCAACCTTGAAATGCTGCCATCACAGCTCCAGCGTCGATCTTGGTGTGCATAAATTTCATACTCTTCCAGTTGTGTTATCAGAGCCATGGCTTTGTAAACGATCTATCGCTGGCTGTTGTAGTCCTGTGGCTGTTCAGTATGCAGTGGATTTTGTAGCAGGCAGAGCCTTCCGATGAGAGTTGCTGAAAACAATAAAGTGATCTTTCTTTTTACGTGCTCGTTTCCTGTATTTTTTAAAAAAGGCCGAGGATGGATGGATGTAGGAACTTTATTTGTAGTATTGAGAAACACTACTAGCGCGCAGTGGGCTTCTACCACATTGGGTTGAACAGGCTAAGCCTGACCGCCGCGTTGTGGGCTATCTGGACGGCCCAAAGCTGATCCTTTTGTTGGGGCTTCAGATGGCAGAGCACCACTTGACCGGGTTGGCTCGACACTAAATATTTGAGGTCAGAATGAATCGTGTGTTTAACACCTCCTGCTGTCAGAAATCAGATAACACCTCGCTACTCCTTAATCATCAAACTTTGCAATGTGAAAGTCATTCTGTCCTCGCACGCACTGCCGTGTCGATTAGAGAGTGCTGCTTATAAGATCCTCTGCTCTCTCCTGTGAATTCATGTGCAGGAGAGAGCAGACACTTATTGCATTTTGTCTTGCTACGTTCTCCCATAGCGGCGTAGGCATCTATGTTAATTCTCACGTTACAATGTTTCGTACCTTTTCATTTTAAGAACACTTGCACAGCGCATACGTGGGCCAACCATCAGTAAACTTGCACAAAGAAATCAAATGCCTTAGCAGTTGTCTTTCACATAGACCCCTTTGTGCGCTGGATTGATAGGTTCACTTATTGCCTGTGCATGGGCAGATAAGTTTTCGTGTCTTTTTTTTTTTGCGTCGTTGTGCATAGTTGTTAGCGTTTGTGGTGTCTTGACTTCTCTCTTGAATCAGTGTTTGTATGCCTAGTCTTTTCAAGATGAATACTTTCCAACTAGCCGGTCCCTTTTTCACAGGGGAGAAAAAATTCTACCATGCTAGGTACGGGGGCATGAAGGAGAACGTCAGAGCCTCGTCAGTACATTTCTGGGGACTCGCGCCTATGTAGCACAATCCAGAGAGCAGGGCTGCACCCAAGAATACTTTTTCGCGAGGGGGGGGGGGGGGCAGGTGCAGAATTTAACTTTGGCAACTGGTGGTCGCTGTGGACGCGTGTAAATATTTTAGTAGCACCCAGAAAGTTAAAGCAAGAAAACATGGGGGGGAAAGGGGAGGGGAGGTGAGTGTAGAGTTATAGTGCATGCAAACTATATATAGTAGAAGGATCAACCACATCACCCCCCCCCCTTTCCCGTGCACCTAATTACCCAGACAACAGTCGACATCTTATACTCGTCCTCAAAAGGTACAGATGTCCTCGCCCCCTTGGCAGCATCCTGATAATGTTCTTTGAACATTGTTATCCTTAAAATGTTCCTTAAAATGTTCTCATGTGGACGGGTTTAGGACTGCAACCAGCTTGGCTGTTCATCTAGAGAAATTACAGGAGTTGTGCAATGAACGCCATTTGACTGCACATTTATTTAAAAAAAAAATTACCGAGACACATGTCTTGCCTTATTTTGAATAAATACATATGTTAATTGTCGACTAGACTATGGTACGCAATGCTTAGAGTTAATAAATAATGATCTGTGAGGTGCTTATACTATGTGGGGTGTGTAGCCACAAAGGTGTTCATTAGTAAGCATTCACGAGTGTAATTAAGTGTGGACCCTTGAAGAGTTCTGGCTTGCCTTCGCTTACACCAGAAGTCACTCTTCGTGGACAAATTGGCAACTTCCTTCCAGGTTGAGAATTGAAGTCATGATTGATTGATATGTGGGGTTTAATGTCCCAAAACCAGCATATGATTAGGAGAGACGCCGTAGTGGAGGGCTCTGAAAATTTTGACCACCTGGGGCCCTTTATAACGTGCACCCAAATCTGGGCACTCAGGCCTACAGCTTTTTCGCCTCCATCGAAAATGCAGCTGCTGTAGCCGGGATTGGATTCCACCACCTGCGGGTCTCCAGCCGAGTACCTTAGCCACTAGATAGAATTAAAGTCGAATGGTCGGATTGGCGGTTATCGCTATTTCATAACAATTTCCTGCCTCCTGTATTGCATCATCTTTCAACTTATCTCCCTTGTGAGTGGTAATGGCAGTTTACGAAGGGTGCGCCTTTGTGTTTAGCCTCCTTTTCTCTTTACATCAACATCACCATACACTGTAGCCTCAAAAACTGCTGTAGCGGAGGCCAGGGTGTCATGGTCTGAAAAAAATTGATCTTAATTTAACCGATTTTTAATCTGAATGTAAAATAAAAGGACAATAACCAAATGTAACTTGCCAATCCGAATGTTGAAGCGGTAATTTTGCAAAAAGTGACATTTTTCGATTAGCATCTCCCCTTAGTGGTACAGCAACTGCAGCGGATGTAATGATGAAATAAAGTAATGAAATTTGTTCAACGATCGACTCACTGATGGGTAAGGACGACGGCTAGAATCATGGGATAATGAGTCCAATGCTTTGCCAACTGAGCTATATATAAGATATATGCAGGTCAAAAGAGCAATTTAAAGGGAGATACAATTTGAAACAGGACATTTTGCTTCAATATGTAGCCTGGGGCAATGGAATTTTCGTTGTTATATATGCTTTTATGCTGATTTTAAACATGTAGTCGCTTTTATAGTCAGTTGCACAGTTTTCGTTTTATGCCATGACAATGTGTAAATTATAACTACTTCTGGACAACTTCTTTCTGCCATTAAGCTTTTATGGTTCTGAGCCGTTATAATCACTCATATTTCTTTAACTATATAACGCAAATAACTATGAAAAAAGTGGGTATAAGACGATTTAATAGACAAAATATTTTTATTCGAACATTTTTAAAAATTTTTTAATCTTCAGCCCATAATGATAGCTTACTTTAATTTTGTAACTATTGTACAGGCGATATAGAGTTTTGAAGAAAATACTTGCACCCTTTACATGTTGAAGAATGTTAGGGCAAAATTTAATCCCAATCGGCCATCTGAAGTACCAAAAACGTGATTTCCAAACTCAAGAAGTTGCCCATAAGGGGATCATGAGAAAACAGCATTTTAAAGGTATAAGTGAAAGATCGTCTATGCAGAATAAATGTTTTTTAAGATGATTCCTTCCATCATGAGAGCTGGGCAATCGTGGTTATTTTGAGCATATGACTTTATCGAACTCCTCATACAAAATTCAATGGCAAGCAACCGGGCGACCATTTCCACGGGACGCAAATAAAGAGCTTTTTTTAGTTTTTAGTAGCCAGCTTGACCATTTAAAAGCCATTTCAATCTACTTCGAGTTTAATTACAATTTTCAGTTTTTTTGTCGAGAAAGTAGAAAAACTTGTGAAAGCAAATAAAAACTAAAATACGTAACTTTGAAACAAAAACTTCATTTTTTTTACTGCCATCTTTTAACTGCACCTATGCAGAATAAGGTCCGGAACACCGAGAGACGTTCTATTGTGCACAGCGCTAAACAGGAAAACACGATGCGCTGGTATAGCAAATAAGAAATGGTGACTAGTCTGTGAGCATGTTTTTCGTAAATTCAGACGAAAAAGCAAAACAAAAAGGTAGAAATGTGGTTGTTTTATATAGAAATACTAATAGCAACAGTAGGCCATGCTTTTTCGAAGCCAAAAGCACAGCTTCCTTCTATGCAAGCATTTCAAGCCTATACTGGAAGGAATTCATGCATCAGGGGTAGCAAAGTGCGTACACAGAATGCACTCCGACCGCAACATACTCTCCTCCAAGCGGCAATCAGCTTGCATCATTTATGGTTGGTAGAAAGCACTTTAATGGAAGTGTGCTTCCCGTAGGTATAGATGTGAATTTCCCACTTCGTTACACTCATTACATAGTACAAAGGACCTGCCATGTCATGACACCATGCATCATTCAATGGCACAATATCAAGGCAAAACTTATTTTTGAGTGTTCATAAACAACAGTTTTGCAACACCAAAAACATTTCTCTTACCGTGAGAGGACGCTTGGAAAGCAAGAAATTGCACGAATAGGCCCGTGTGCTCAGATTTGGATGCACGTTAAAGAACCCCAGGTGGTCAAAAATTTCCGGATCCCTCCACTACGGCGTCTCTAATCATATGGTGGTTTTGGGAGGTTAAACCCCACATATCAATCATTCAAAAAATTGCACGAAGAAAAACGCTAGTAGTGACGCCTCCTTAGAATTGCCGCACCAAATGCCGTTACTTCATAGATTTCGATGGCGTATACTGGTTCATACATAGATCCTAGAGGTAAGAATGAAATGCACTGTTTTCTGAACAGGCTGTAGAATTACCATGCCAAGTTTTATGAAATTCCATTGAGCTAATGTCGCAAAATGCAAGAAATACACTAAGAAATCTGCGATGTGATGCATGGAGATTTCGGTACAAAATTTAAAAAATGAAACTTTATAAAGACATGCTTGTGAAATTAATGACCTTAGAGTTCCCAAGGTACATTCAATATAGGCCAATTAATAGCTTTACTTGAATGTCCTTTTGGCACACAGATTCCAAATTACTTGCCAAATGTCTCAACCCTTTTGGTGATCATCTCAAATGCAATGTAAAATCGTGCCAATTAACTTAATGCAATAAAAAAAAACAGCTTACTGCTAAACACGTCCATCAGAAAAAAAAAACTTCTTGGTCACGTGTAAGTTTTATACAGAAAGTCATTTTAGTGTTGTTTGTCAGAATTTTTATTAAGAGGGTATTGTTTCGTTTTTCAATAAGAAAATTGGTTTGAATATAAAGCAAAAACATTTGCGAAAGCTGTTTGAACCTCAATAAATTTACTGCAATTTTACTGGCTTGTACGTCTTGAAGAATTTCACGGGAACGTTCTATGTTAGCATTCTTTTTTGCAGTATTGCGCTATGTATAAATATCAGAGTAATAATTACTTACTTCAAGAAAGGTATTTTTTCGTTAAAAACCACTGAAATTACTATGTTTTACAAGAAAAATCTATTTAAAATAATTTTGGTCCCTATCGAGACTCATTTTGCACAATGTGGTGCTCTAATTAAAAATCACTGTTTACCTCAATTGAAATCAGATAAACAGTTCTTATAATGCAAGTTTATCATTACGTTTTTTTTTTATTTAGGAAATAAAATAATTCTGGACTTCTTCATTCACTGCAACAGGCAAATTCAATGAGGAAGCTCTATTCTCCAGTGGCGCAATTGGTTAGCGCACACTACTTCTACGACAGTTCTCCTGAGCCATCAATGAGGAAGCTAACAAATGGGAAAACGGCAGTTAGTGAGGTACGAAACCAGTTCTTCCAGTTAATGAACAAGCATTTGAGTGTTATGCATTCGAATCCTGTTGTGCAAATATTATTTACATTATTTGATTTTAAAATTATTCAAGATTTAATAGGCAGTCTTTAAATACCCTGCTGTGATTCTTCAAAACAGCAGTACTCGCAAATAAAGGTGACATCATCCCGTGAGATCTTCGTACTTGAACTGACGAAGTAGATGGACTGCAATAGTCGCACCTGAAATTTTGTATCACAACATATTGTACAGCAGAAATGTTACAACTAAATAAAAGGCCCAGAAAGATGTTCAGAATGAGAATTTCAGATAAAAACAATTAGTATTTGCTTAGCCCCTGCATATAAAAAGCACTTTATTGAGGTTTATTGAGGCTCAGTCGTAGTTTATGGAGCCAAAGCTCCATAAGCTTTTGAGCAAGGGTGTGGTGGTCGTGGTTAGAAGAGGAAAAAGGCACCTAATTTCTGCAGCCCGGTATGGAGCACGGCGCAGTGCCTCAAGGGTGTGCACGCCAGTTGTAAAAGTACCGCCATCTGCTTTCCTCCTCGCCGCCTTCTCTCCGGCGCATTGCTTCTTTTTAAAGACGATAGTATCAAAGACGATAGTCTTTCTTGGGGACCTTCGACGCAAATTTTTCTGTCTGTCTGTCTGTCTGTCTGTCTGTCTGTCTGTCTGTCTGTCTGTCTGTCTGTCTGTCTGTACATTTGTCTGTTTGTCCACTCTTAACGGCATCGGGAACTTACTTGAAACGGTCTACCCCATCCGCAGCCCCCACCTATGTTGCTCAAGGTTGAGCGTTCATGCTTGTGCAATTGTCAATTAAAAAGCAATGATTGCGCATTTCTGGGGCACCATAACAACACGTATATATTCTGCATGTGCGTCTTTTACTAGAAAAAGCATACACAAGTAATTTTAAGGACCGCAGCGCTTATCACGCTGCGCTGACCATGCAACGCTTGCACGGAAAGACGCGTGTTTCCAACGCTTTGCTTAAAGGAGATGGTGGTGGAACCTACCCGTCGGCTTGCGTTCTACACCTTATCACCTCTGAGATGGGCGCGCACACCCGTCTCAAAGCCATGCGCTTTGTTTTCTAAGAAAACTGCCAGATGGCGGTTATGTCTCACGTGTGACGTGACTTGATGCGCTCGTTCGCCTCCGCTGCACGCTCGAGGCACTCACTCTATAGCGCGGCGCCTCCAAAATACCATTCACCGATTTTCTTGCGCAGAACATCAAATAAGTGTCTTGTTCGCTCTCTCTACACGCAAGACTATCTTCTTTCGACGACATTTGCAGATTACAGCCCCGCCGCGGTGGTCTAGTGGCTAAGGTACTCGGCTGCTGGCCCACAGGTTGCGGGTTCGAATCCCGGCTGCGGCGGCTGCATTTCCGATGGAGGTGGAAATGTTGTAGGCCCGTGTGCTCAGATTTGGGTGCACGTTAAAGAACCCCAGGTGGTCGAAATTTCCAGAGCCCTCCACTACGGCGTCTTCATAATCATGTGGTGGTTTTGGGACGTTAAACCCCACATATCCATCAAATCAATTTGCAGATTACGTGCAGCAACGGGGCCAATTTTTTTTTTTTCGCTTGCGACAGTGGCGCCCCTTGTAACACGCCACGAGCTTGCAGTTAGTTTTTGAGCCGGTGGCACGCCGCCGCTGCTACAGCCGCTTCTGTATAGCCACGGCCGTGCCTCGCATACGGCTTTATGTAATGATTCTTCTGCGTTGATTTTCTCAGCAAAACTGGGTGCGCTCGCCATCAATATTACGGCAGTAGAGCTGCTGCAAGTCAGGCACAAGTTCTAGCGAATTACACGTCGCTTAAACTTTTTTGCTCGCTCAGAACTTCGTGATGTTTCACATGCTACCTCTTCTCTGCCTGTCCAATAACTTGTGCACGCAGTGCGCCGTTCTGAAATGTTTGTTCTCTGCGGCGCAGTTTGCAATCATTGTCTTGAGGTTTTACATGTCTTCATGTGTAAAGTACTTTATCATGGGCGTTGCAAGTAATGTAGGTGATAAAGGTCGTTCTTGCACACGGAAACTATTTCGAATTGCGGGATGGCCAAGTTGGTGCTGTGATGTAGAGGTCGAAAAACGCAGTCGTGTCATCACCGTCGGAATTACCACTCGCCCGTTTCTAGCAATGTATTTTCTCAACTCAACGCACAATATCACCTCAAAGCAACGAAAAAGTTCGGCACATCGTCATATGTATTGAAACAAAGCGTTTTTTTTGCTAAAACCAGTGGTACATTTCATATGGAGCACGTACTTGCGACGTGCACGCTGTTGCAGACACGGGCTGCGTTTGAGAACAGCCGCGATAATCAAGAAATTTGAAAAATGAACCACGTTTGAGAGAAATGCTCTCACACGCTTTGCACTTTGCATGCGGGGAACAAGCAACACAAAGTCCATTTGTTTCACCGGCACTACCTGAACCGGTTCGTGGAGGCGCTGCACTTCGTCATTCGTTTCGCGAGTTGAACATGGTGGCAGCGGCACCGCAGTATTCGTTTCGAAAAAGTGCAGCTGTCGTGCTAGGCTAATTCACGAATTCCCTGCACCTGCTCACGAGGGAGTGCCGAGTCCGTGCAGCACAAGATGGCTGCGGCTACAGCAGACGACACAGCCGATTGCATTCGTGTCTGTTTTAGCGACGTCCAACAAGTACGACAGTGAAGATTTTCCGGCAGACACATGTCAAGCTACGTAAGCGGTGCCGTCTTTTACGAATCACGGCCTCCACAACCCTCGAGACAGCCGGCAAGTAGCATAGGACTTGCACGACATCTGCACTCCCGTATTCGTTTCCGCGTCTCGTCGTTGCTGCACTTGCTAAAACGTCACCTGCACGAAGATGACACCCAAACCAACGTTACTAGATGGCAGGATCTAGTAACGTTGACCCAGACGGCACCACCGTGAACTAGTTCTGGAAGTGCAGGGTGAATCGAATGGACCCACAGTGGCGCTTTGGCGCATCCAACAAGGCACCGAGCGGTGAAAACCGGTTCTTCACCGCATCCACCCGAAGAGACAAGAGACAAGGTGGGGAGAGGAGGAAGTGGCGTAGATCAAAAGAACGCTGTACTTTTCTAAAGATATAGGGGCTTTAGTTGCCCCTGGTTCTGGCAGGGCACTCTGGCCTTGGGTGGTTGAAGTATGGACAGCCCAAAAGTGGTTGGCCGAGGCCCGCGCAGCCCCCAAATTACCGGTCGGGTGGGTGACCTCAGTGTCACAGGGATGGCCGACCCGAGCCTTGTGCCAGGTGCCATATGATGCTCGTCAGTCACGGCCTACGAATCAGAGTGAGGATCAATATTGTATGCTGGGCCATACGGCTCGTGCTGTGCCCAACACAGCTCGCTTTACCTTATTCTTAGCTGGGAAAAAATAGCGAAAAAAAGAAGGAGGACACAGAAACATAGTACGCATACGATCGCTGAATGTGTACTGTTTCTCTGTGTTCTCGTGATGCTTTGGGATGCTTTTTGCCCGCTAACAATCTAATAACTCGCTGGAATCAAGGTCTCGCTTACTTAAACTTGGACAGCCAGCAGAGGCTTCTTCGAATAATCGGTCAGGGGCTGGGTGGCCTGAGAAGCAGATGGTTCGCCAGCTTTGGTGCTCCTTAGATGGTCGCTCCCGGGGAACGCGGCCTGCACAGCTCTTACTAGCCTGGTTGGACTGCTCCCGAGTGGCCAGAGCGTGGCCACCTGAGGGTTGGCTGGCTTTGGCAGCCTGTGGGGCAACCAACAGACTCTTGAGGGCCAGAGTCTTTTGGACACTGCAGGGATGGCTCTGGGCTTGAGGGGCTTGTTAATTGGCTGTGAGGCTGCTTGGTCTAGATAGGATAAAAGTCTGGTTGCCACACTGCCCTAGATTCGAGTTTGCGAACCTGATCCCAGCGATATGTTTCTCGTCCCCACAGTCCGCCTTTCTAGGGCCATGCACGCTGCTGGCGGTAGGCACGGTTGACTGCTGCGGATACTTGCCAGACACGTACGCCATCGGGTTCGCTTTTAATGAATGGTAATACCACCACCACTCGGCAGGTTTGAGGCCAGTGACTGTACAGAATATGAGTGGTACAGACGGCTTGACTTGGTTCAGCGGATGCCATGGCTCCGCGACCGATTGCTCATCGGGTTCATGATGGAAAGGCTGTGCACCTCCTGACGCTGGTACCTCGTATGAAGGGTCGTACCCGGTCTCTGTGCACAGCAACTACGTTGTTCTGTCTGGGCAGGTAGCCAGGTGCTGAAGATACCCATCCGGTTCAGCGGGCGCGTCGTGGTCACGGTTGAAGGGGCACGACTTTAGTAGACACTTTGATACGTATATACTCTGATACGTATATAGCCAGCGAAAGTGGCTGTGGCCACTTTCGCTGGCTTAGCTGAGAGGTTAGTATAACCTCCTTGGCTGAGCCCAGTGCTTTGCCTAATAAGGTCACAAACCGCAATCGTCCAATCAGAGAGAAACTCAGCGCGTCCAACGAAATGCAGCCGCGACAGAGCAACACAGCGCGTGCATGCCTGGTATGCCCAACAACGCCTGCTCAGGACCTTCTCACTCACCAATGTGGCTCAAAAAAAAAAATAACTCTGAATCTCCGCGAAGTGAATTATGACGAGGCTATATATGGCGGCTAGAATTACTTGGCGGATAAGCTAGGTCCTAAGGTCCACTTGTCAAGGTTGAAGTCGCTGACTAGTACAAAGGGTTTGGGCTTGTATACGTTATAATGCTTCGTCACAGTTGTGTTCGTCTGTTGTAATCCTTTTTTTATTCGCTTCATATACACACATAGGTATGTCGTGACTGTAGCATGCACCTGTTTTAACGTGATAGCAATATAAAGAGCTCGTTTGCAGAAATTCCGTAGTCGGTGTCCATGTCGGCCACGTTGGTATTGTGAGCGTAATGTTATCTTTGCGTGAAAGAAAATCGAGAAAGATGCAAATAAAATTAATAAAGAAGTCCGGGTCAATGTGCGGATTGGACACGGGTCGTATGCGTGGTAAGTGGGTGTTCTACCCCGCAGCCACGCCGCTGCATACGAATATATATAGAATGGAAATAACTTCCTCTAGTTGAAATTGCAGTGAAACTAAAGTAACTTTATTGCTTTACGAGAAAAAATTAGCACACGTGTCCTGCGTAAATGTTTCACAATGCAACATAAAATATTGCTGTAATATAGCGTGATACAAGCGTATACATTTACATCGGGCGTCAGAACAGGGCATTATCATAATGACTTTATAGTTTAAAGCCGTCATCGCCGAGGTAGGCCTTTAAGGCCACGTAGTGGATACATAGAAAGTTCGAACGGAACAGAATATCGCTAAAAGTGAAGCTGAAGGATCCCTGAATTTTTCTATACATCATGACAGCGTACAGTGAGCGTCGACAACAAAGTTAAAGCTCCATAAGTTGTACGTTGAAGTCGCCGATTGGCATAAATGGTTTGTGCCCTTAGGTTTTTTATATTGCTCTGTCACAATTATGAGTGATATTTGTCTATTGTTAAACCTTTTTTGGTGTCTCACATACACGCACTTCCCCGTGACGGTCCGCGGGGACGCGGACGGGCAAGCCTCGACGATGATCTGCTGCTTCGATAAATGCGAGTGCTAACTTGGGCGGCATTGAGCGACAGCTAGACGTACTGAAGGGGCAGCGTCGTTGCCTGTATACGGTCGGGGCTCAGTAGGCTGGGGGGTCTCATTTGGCTGAGTAATTTTAATGTGTTCTCTCGTTGAGAAAACCCAAGGTGCGTCGACTTGAAAGGCAACGGACTCGAGGGTGGCAATGGTGGCCTTGCATTAGAATAATACTTATTTAAGAAAGGAAATTATCACCGCCTCAGTCCTGCAGGAGCGGGTCTAATAAGTGTTGAAAGCACCACAAAGGCTGAGTAAGATCCGAGCTCAACCCAGTTTACAAATTAGCGCACATGTTATATAAAACTCAGCATTTCGAGAGAGAGGTTTCATATGGACCTCTCGATCTCTTTGTTTCAATTGCTGAAAGTTTCTTACAACAATACATTACTATTTGTTCGTTACGACATTATTTATTGAAGAGTCAAAGAAAACAGCGATTTTTCAGTGATGTGAGCAAAGTACTTTTTCACGATACCAAAAACAACTCTCACCGTAAAAAGACGTACGCTTTGCAAGCGAAAAAACGTGCAAGAAAAAAGCGCTTGTGGCGATGCCAATCACCATGGCGTCATAGATTTGGGCAGCGTCCACTGAGGCCTGCATGATTACCAGTCCGTAAGAATGATAGAGATTGCTTTTTAAAAGGGCCATGTATTTCATACGCCAATTAAGTTCCTGGAAATTTGGTTGAGCCAATGAAGCCAAAATACGAAATACAAATCATTGACGTCACGCACGAAGACTTTGGCGTGCGGAACTTCAACCTTGTCTTTCTCCTCTATTAATCAACCTATGCTGATGAAATTGATGTCTTTAAAAGCCAATTCCGGCGACTTTTTTACCATGTCAGGATAATGGTGCTTTTGTGTTCCCGAGACACTCTTGTCTCGCGCCTGTTAGCTGCAATGCTCAACAAATTCAAAATTAATAATTGATTGCCGAAAAACCGTATACTACCAAAACTGAAACAAAACCGAGTGTGCTTCTACGTGTGACGTAATCATTTGCCCGAACCTGCCTTTTTGCGCATAATGCCCGCCAGATGACACTACCTGTCCACGCCGTCCGCCGTCATTGGCTAAAACGTTTACGCTGTAATGGTGAATATATGGTGATTCGTGTGTGGATAACGACGCCACAGCACTTGGTACCTATCGCACGCCCACCATCAGGGAAAAGAAAACTGCACGCTCAACCAAGGAAGCGCCGGCCAAACCCACACAATCCATAGCAGACAAGCAGACGCTGCAGTGGCACATCAGTTCCGTCACTTCCGCCAGGCAGAACTCAACGTCACACGCAAAATGTTGCCATTTATTCTGGCAAGCGAGTTGAGCGTTTCGAGGAAGCTATAAAATTCAGTTGAAAAGAATGTGCGAAACTCCCAAGCTTGCAATTTGGCATGAAGGCGCAAACATGCAAATGAACGTACCCAGTGAATTTCATTGAGATCTATTGACCTTGAAAAATCGCCGAAGTTGGCCTTTATAGGAGCCCTCTAAATCTCTAAAACATCGTTGCTTACGGCATAACTCGTAGTGGCGTTTGGCAGAAATATTGCGAGTGGAAAGGACAATGGAAGGCATAGACCTATGGATTGCATAAATGTAAAGGTTATCGCGGCATTGCATCAAAATAGGGATTACTATTGCATTGCTGTTTTCTTTAACGTGGTCTTTCACTGAACGCGGAAGAGAGTAAAGCTCTCAGACTTTTTCAGCTTGAAAACTGCAAAGACGGTCAAAGAATGCACCGAACGCTACGGTGCTGGAGGAAACGCGCCGGGGACGCTCCAGCCATTGTTGTTTGAAGAAAGTGAAAGAAAAAAATGTAAGAGCGTTGATATATATAGACACCATCGCAAAAGAAAAGATCAGTAAAGCAACAAAACATGCAACAAAACATTACAGAAGCGTTCACGAGTTGCCTCGCTTCGCACGTGTTGTTCCCTCTTAAGGTACCACATCATTTGTTACCATCGCAACGGCGTCCTCAATACGTTGGACATAACGACAATATGACATGCAAGCTTCCTGTACGATAGGGCTTTAAGTTCATTTAATTGGGCAGCCTTCCGACGTCACAGGGTGAGGGAAACACTGTCACGTGAGACCGCAAGAATCGAGCTGATTGATTGATATGAGGGGTTTAACGTCCCAAAACCACCATAGTATCATGAGAGACGCCGTAGTGTAGGGCTCCGGAAATTTCGACCACATGGGGTTCTTTAACGCGCGCCCAAATCTGAGCACACGGGCATACAACATTTCCGCCTTCATCGGAAATGTAGCCGCCGCAGCCGGCATTCGATCCCGTGACCTGCGGATTAGCAGCCGAGTACCGAGTACCACCACGGCGGGGCGCGAAAATCGAGTTGATGGTAAGCATCTATTTCATTGTAGTTTGATATCTATATGCTGAATAACTTTGCACTGCAAGCCCCTATCGCTGCCGTTCTTGTGCCACTTATCTCTTAAGCCTCCCGTGTATGCATCTAGCTAGAAAAAAAATATGTAGAACAGTGAGGTCGTGAAAAGTGTTAGAGGGCCCCTTTAAGTTTTTAAAGTACACGTTATCAATCTACACTAACTTCTAGCACAAAGCGCCAAGAAAATGCATAAGGATTTCGTGGGAAAAAGCACGTCTCAGCAGAGAAATTCGCTGAGGAAAAGACAACCACATATGCACATACGCCGAGAGACACAGCTTTTAGCTTTATTTCTTCCCATAGGCTATGAAATCTCGCCCACTATCAAGCCTGAGAAATTGCTGTAGTGGTATGTGTTGTCTGAGGAAATTAGGAGAGACGCTTTTATTTCTACTAACCATAACAAAGTGCTGCTAAGCGTCATTGAGGTGTACAGGAAAAGGCAACGTTACTAGATCAGCTTCTAGTAAGGTTGGGAAAAGGAGTGAGAGAAAAGCTATTCCTGTTGTGTAAAGTGTCCTAGTTAGGGGGAAAATAACCTTCGCAAACTTAAAATTCACCATCACATCTTAAAGTTCCTCGAATTTTTGACCGCTGAAACACGAGCACTCCATTACTCGGTTGCTGACCCACAGGTCGCGGGTTCGAATACCGGCTGCGGCGGCTGCATTTCCGATGGAGGCGGTAATGTTGTAGGCCCGTGTGCTCAGATTTGGGTGCACGTTAAAGAACCCCAGGTGGTCGAAATTTCCGGAGCCCTCCACTACGGCGTCTTTCATAATCATATGAAGGTTTTGGGACGTTAAACCCCACATATCAAATCATATCAAATCAACGAGCACTCCATGAAAACGCGCATTTCATGAAGCGGCATTGGCTGAAAACACAGCCACTCACGTGGTCGAAAAAAAAAAAAAAACAAGTGTCCCCCTGGTGGCTTTAGCAGTCTCCACGCTGTTTCTTCCGCTTCCTCCCTGCACTTCAATGGCGGCATAATGGCGGCGTACGGAGCGGCGGCTCGTGTGATGGCGCATCCAGGCATGAGCATTGGTGAGTTTCGTTCATTCGTTGTCTTGTGTATTCGTGGTGGCAGAAAGCAATTATTGACTATTTCGCCGCTTGCGAAAATGTCGCGTCGATGCGCGTGTTCACCTTGTGTGCGTACAGAACGACCTCGCAGAGCCGGCGTGTACCACTCGCATGTGTCTTCTAACACACGACTCTTCGCAGATGACGGTATCTTCTACCGTATAAGCTAACTTCAACATCAGATCACCTCGCTGATCAGGAAGACCTAGATCTCATAACTAATTGGTGCTCTCGCAGGTAAATGTCGCTTGATACTGATAAATGCAAGCTCATGACCTTTACCCGCAAGAAATTATTTTCTCTTTTTAATTATACTCTGAACAACTGTCACCTTGGCATGCATCTTTCACCATGGTCCACGTATATAGAGAAAATCTCAGCGCAAGCATCCCGCACTCTTGGTTACCTCAAACGTAACCTTCACGATGCTCCAACATCGACCAAATCACTTGCATATCTAACCTTTGTTCTTCCTCAACTTGAATTCGCCTCATCAGGTCTACCTAATTAATGCCTTAGAACGTGTTCAAAACCACGCCGCGCGCTTCATTGCTAAAGATTACAGCCGACAATCCGGTATCACTCACATTAAATCATCACTATCATTGCCTCATTTAGATTCTCGCAGAAAGATCGCCTTGATCTGCCTGTTCCACAAAATAGCATGCAATAAACACGAAACCACTCCCCCTCTTCCCCAGCCAACACGTACTTCTCGCCGTTTGCACAAAAGCCGTTCTTTCGAACGCATTTTCGGCCGCAGTAACGCATTCAACTGATGAGCATTACCAGTAGCTCCTGAAATATAGAATGGTCTTCCCGATAATGTTGTCAACATTCATGATCCCGTATTGTTTCGCCATCAACTAAGAACCATTTTTTTTCATCGCCAGTGATTTCAACCTTCCACTAAACCGTCATATTTGTCTTCGCTAGATATTGTATAATTTGTTATAATTATGTGATGTACGCTTACAAATGAGTATCTCGGCATTTTGTTTATTAGTTGCATGTCATGTCTGCTCTCGCTAACAATTATATAACGTTATTGTGTTTATGTTATGTTCTATAACGAGCATAATCGTGTTTTGATGTTCGGAGCCCGCCCCGCCGCAGTAGGGTAGTGGCTAAGGTCCCGCAGGTCGCGGGATCGAATCCCGACTGCGGCGGCTGCATTTGCGATGGAGGTGGAAATGTTGTAGGCCCGTGTATTCAGATTTGGGTGCACGTTAAAGAACCCCAGGTGGTCGAAATTTCCGGAGCCCTCCACTACGGCGCCTCTCATAATCATGAGAGGCGCCGCGGTTATGGGCTGTTAAACCCCACATATATATCAATCATAGTTTGGAGCCTGTGGGGGCTTTGTGAATAAATAAATAAATAAATAAAAGTCTGACCGAGTCCACAAAAATGTAGTATTCTCTGCCCGACACCAATTCTGCTGGTTGCGCCCTACATCAAGGTTAAGCGACTCGGCGCAATAAACGGATGCAGCATGGTCCCGAGCCTAGTGGAGATTCTGTCGGACTTGTTAATGATAATGCACACGTGGTGCATCAGCGTGTTGCAGAAATAATAAGTGGTCCGATCAGCGGTGGCTCGCCCGGAGACGACGTAAACTTGCCGCCGCTAGTCTTTTCATTGCACCATGATCGGCGCCGTCTCAAACAGTGATGTGCAGATCATGATCGTGTAAGTTGAAGCATTGCAGCCTGGTTACGTGTGTTTAGGGATGTAGCACAAGACTTTAAATCAGCCTTACTTATAAAAAAGTTATATTTCACATTCATTTATCTTAAAAGAGCCACAAAAAGGCATGTACAGTGGCCGAAAGCAGATACCGAACTCACGAACTCATTCTCAGTGCATTTGATTGCTTCACACGACAAATAGATCAGCGTTTAAAAGGTAGTTTTATTTGAGGTTTAACGCGCCAAAACAATACTAATATTTGAAGAAACGCCATAGTGGATTAATTGTGACCGTCCTCGGCGCTAATTGTGACCGTCTGGTTATTTGGATCTGCCGGTCTTGTTAATATGTGCTGTAATTTACTAAGTTTGTTGTAATTGCCTTCAACGCGTGTAGCACTTGCTTATGGCTCGTTAACTTGTACTTCTTTGTTTCGACAATATCAGAATGACGTTCACATATCTGGATTGCGTTTTTAAAAACAAAATGTATTTTCTTGATCTATGGATATCTTCTGCGTCATTTTTCCATTTAATGATAATACGTCGGGACGATTACTCTCATAAATTGTCAGAATTGAAATCACACACTATTTTGGATTGGATAGTCTATGACCGGGTAGCAAAAAGGTAGTAACGGGGCAAGAAAGGTAGTAACGGCTGCAGTTACTACCTCCTTCATTTCAGTTACTAACTGTTTACTAATGTAGGGAGTAAACAAGTCGCAAAAGTTAGTAACGGTTGCAGCTAGTAACTGTTTACTAACGTAGGTAGTAAACAGGTAGCAAAAGGGTAGCAATGGTCTAAAAAAGGTAGTAACCACTGCAGTTACTACCCATTTGCTTACAGTTGCTACCTTTTTACTAACTGTTTTAGAGTGTGATATATTTACGCCTTGAGGACAGTAACGGCCAACCAAGTGCAATAACAATTTCGCTAGACCTTCTGGCGAAGTCGTAATCACCCGTCACTAACAGGGCGGCACGTTTCTGTATGCGCTCCAATGCATCGATATTTACCTTTGTGGCCGGGTCCCCGGCAGTGCAAGCATATTCTAAAATCGGGCGTACATTTGACACGTAAAGAACTTCTTTAAGAACAGAGGGGGCGGCTTTGAAATTGTGGCGCAGATAGTTTACAACGCGACTGCATGCTTTAATTGATACCATGCGAACATGATCATTCCATGAAAGTGTGTTCTTGATGACAACGCCAAGATACTTATATTCATTTACAATGAATAATGGTATCCTTTCCATGCAGCAATTCGTGATAATAGGCTGCTTTTTCTTGGTAAACCTAACGACACTGCACATTGACACGTTAAGCGTCTTCAGATTAAGCTTAAGATTAAGATTAAGACACGTTAAGCTTCTTCGTCAGATTGCATTGCTGAACAAATTTTTTGATAAACTTTTTTTAGAAGTGCAAATTAGAATTGTATAAATTCTCTATTGTTTGTGAGCTACTATTTTCACCTTAAAATTTTTCTTGGGCAGGCAGAATATGTAGTGGATATTGATGAGAGATGTTTGTTAGAATCATCAACTTCTTCCCGAGAGCCTGCGAAGCAGGATACTGTTGCTTTTAGAACCATTACTTCTGTCACCTTTTTGGTCGGATTCACGTAAGTTGACCACCCGAGTTCAAATTATCTCATTATTCTCAGCCTGTTTTAGTTAATTCTAGGATAAAGGCCTTTATCTGTAATCTCCAGTTTACCATATCCTGTGCGAGCCGATTCCATTTTATGTCAATGAACTTCTTAATTTTGTGCAACTACCGTAATTCCAACTTCCACTGCACATTCTGTAATGATACTCGTCAGATTATCATGCACTGCGTCAACGCTAGGGCCGGTTTCCTCGATAAGAACCGAGTATCTGTTCTGAATTCTTGTACTTTCCCTCTCAGTGCTAGCTCATTGATTGGCTTCTTGCGTATCAGTTTCTGTCGTTCTTTCTTCAAGTCTAGGCGAATTCGAGACCGTACCATTCTATGGTCACTGCATCGTACCTTGCCAACCACTTCCACATCCTGCACGATGCCTGGGTGTGCACTCATTATAAAATTTATTTCGTTCTTATTTTCACCATTAGGACTCCTCCATGTCCACTTGCGGTTTCCTCGTTTCCAATAGAAGGTGTTCGAAATCCGTAAATTATTGCGTTCTGCGAATTCTACCAGTAGCTCTTCTCTGGCGTTCCTAGTACCGATACCATAATCTCCTACTGCCTGGTCTCCAGCCTGCTTCTTTTCTACCTTTGCATTAAAGTCTCCCATCAGTATAGTATACTGCGTTTTTACCTTACTCATTGCCGATTCCACGTCTTCATAGAAGCTTTCAACTGAAGCGTCATCATGGCTGGATGTGGGCGCGTAAGCCTGTACCACCTTCAACTTGTATCTCTTATTCAATTTAATTACGATACCTACCTCCCTTTCGTTAATGCTATAGTATTCCTCTATGTTGCAAGCTATGTTCCTGTCAATTAAGAACACCACTCCCAGTTCAGAAGCACTGTTGGTATACGCAAAATGTCCTGGTGGACCAACTGAGTACGTATCAGTCCCCTATAAATCCTGAAATGCCAGAAATGCCCTGGCGAATCATTTGTGGCTGTTCAGAAGAAGTCGTGAGGCTGGACAATAGGATCTTTCTCGGTCTCCATCTGGACTTGTTGAGCATGTTTTTAGGACATTTAGATGCCCTCCCGTGACCGTTTTAACAACGCATTGATGATGAGTTTCTGTTTTCTGAGTATGGTCTCCCTTAAAGAGCTAGTCCTAAAAAGTTATCTCTCTCTCTCTCTCTCTCTCTCTCTCTCTATATATATATATATATATATATATATATATATATATATATATATATATATATATATATATATATATATATATATATATATATATATATATATGACGTATGAAGCGATGATTGGTAGAAGCCGAAAAAGAAGAAGTGCAGAACGGAATAAACAAGGGGTATGAGCCAGGCCACGTCTTCTTGTGAAAGTTCGTCAGATGGGCCTCTTTCAGGAACATGAGTCTGCTTTTCTTTAGATGGTGATGTGATCAGTAGATTGACGGTAGTCGACACTG